>NC_000081.6:55197450-55497450 GCF_000001635.26 Mus musculus | reverse complement strand
TTACTTAGAATGCTGTGCTCAGCGATGAGTCACGAGAGTACATCTCTTCCTAGCTGACAGAGGCATTTCTTGCAAACATGGGTGAAAACGGGCAACGGGAATAAAGTAGGGAACAACCTACAGTCCCACCGTGCAGAACAGCTGATTTACACACTTCACCCCGTTGGATCTTTCATGCAGAGATGTGACAGTTCGGAACTATGGGAGTCAAATGGTATAGTGGTACTGCTATGTAACTACATTCCCACCATGGCTAACCTTTGCAGCTTCCTACACTGAACACCACACAGTGGGACGAACTCTATAGACTGCTTCATAATGATCCCATAAACAACTTCTAGGAAGTTTTTTAATAAAAGTTCTAGAAAAGAATATCCATTAAAAAATGCAGAGAACTCCACTGAATCTAGCAGTTAAAGGAAGAGATGGCATCCATGAAACCCCACAGCCTCATTCTGCTGCCTCTGCCAGGATGGCATGAGTCTCCTGGAGTCTCTACAACACTGATGTGCATGTGCGCATGTGCTGTCAGCTGAATTTTTATTTAAATTCATCGCTTTGCTACTTTTGACATAAGACAATTTACTGTTACTGTAAAGTATTTATTGAGAAATACAATGTTTCTAGGGTTTCTGCTTAAAAGGAAAACAGATGTCCTCAGAAGGCAATCCTATTTCTTTGTCAGCTCACAGGCAATATGGCTGCCACCTTTCTGTAATTACTCCTAGAGGTGTGAACAGAATCCACAGGTGGAACCTGGCACATCATCAGACTGTTTCCTGTTCCTACTTCAGTCTCAACAGGTCCCAAAGCAAACGCAATGTAAAGTTCAAATTCTGATTTGTTAAGTTACCCAAGTCCAAAATTCTTGGTTCACTTCATAGGGTCTAGGGAAACAGAATGCTATGACTTAGTGTTTTTCAGATGCTGGCAGTGGGACGGTTTCTTCCCCAGTTGGTTTCAAGATACACACAGTCATAGGTGGAGTGCATGGTGGAAGGGAAACCAACGGAGACCTCTCCTGATTAGGTGGCAACAAATCTACCATTTCTCCTCTCTCTTTCCAGCAGAGCCCTTTAATTCTACTTAGCACACACATAAGTGTGCACAGTGTACGCACACACTCGCGCGCGCACACACACAGAGGTGTGTATACATGCACGCACACACACACACATCCATGCACACCACTCCTTTTAAAAACTACATTTCTTATGCCCTCCAGTGTTTAGCATCTCCTACCAGGGCACTTGCAACACTCCGACCTCCCTGCCTATACACCATGCACACAATCACTGGTCTCATTCTTCCTGGAAGCCACCAGCATACAATTGAGGTAACCCAGTGACTTGACTTGTAGCATCACTTCTATTCTTCTAAATCACATAGTGATGTTTAAATACATGACAAAGTCCAAGTCTTAAGTATGTAAGTAAATAAAGTATTTTATAGTTTGGTCCCAAACTCCCTATCTCTTATTCTTGAAAATTCTACCTTTTCCTTCTTACTGGCCCAGTCTATTATAGATAGGAACAACTGATCCATGAGAAAAGTATTAACTGTAGATCAACTGGCTTCAGTGTCATCAGCAGGGATATTGTAATACAATGCTCAGTTTGAGAATCGAGTCTCCAACACCAAATCTTCACCGTTGGATACGTTTAATGGGTTAATTCCTGGGTTTCATGAGAGAGGTTTCTAAAAACTACCATACACCTTTTTTTCTCAAACCACTGAGACTGATTACACAAATCCTTGCATAAAGTTGTCATTCAAACATTTGCCTACGCCCAACATTAAATTGAACTCTGGGACAGCCGTTTATCTCCCTGGATTTGTATTTCCCTTTACCATGCCCCCCAAAAAATGATAAAATATTAACTATATTTTTTTACAATAATTGTAAATTGATCCTTTGGTGTGCTATCAGATAATTTTTCAAGGTTGCAAATTAGATCTATAATCAGCTAAGCACAAGAGAATCGTTCTTCACTCACGTATATCATCACAGAATCTTGGTACTGGTTATTACAGTGCTCACTTGAAAATTCTTTCAATTTGAAAATTTAGAGGCTGGAGAGAGAGTTCAGCAGCTAAGAGAGCATTCTGCTCTTCCATAGGACCTGGGTTCTCACAGGGTGAATCAGCTGTAACTCTAGCTCCAGGGAATCTGATGCCCTCTTCTGGCCTCTGTAGGCACTGCACCCATGTGCACAAACCCACACACATATACACATAATTAAACATAAAACTATAAAATGCCTTTTTAAATAAGAAGAAGGAAGGGGAGGTGGGCACAAAGTCTCACCCCTAGCCAAGGAGTGGCAATTGATAGCTTCTGGGAGAGAAAGAGTCCATTTTCTCTAAGAGTGTAGCCTCTGGTAAATTACCTGCACTCCAATGGAAGGCTCCATACCCAACAATATGTGAGCAATACAAACTGGGGAGAGGACATTTTTAAAAAAAAGAGACACAAAGTTGGGTGGGTAGGAAAGTGAGAGTGGATCTGGGAAGAGTCTGATCGGAGTGTGAATATGATCAAGACTTATATAAAATTCTCCAAGAACTAATAAAAGCAAAATAAATAAAATTTAATGTTTCTTGAGTTCATTGAAGCCAAAGCCATTCAATGAAGGGATCTCTTGAGAAGAAGGCTCACAGTTTATAATCTCACATGGTGATGGTTGGAAATATGTGGGTAAAGAGTCTGTAAGGAGATTCCAACTTGTAGAAAGAAAGCAGCTCCTGGTTGGCCTGTGAGCTCCACAAGGCTAGGTCTGTGTCTAACCAAGGGATTTCCATAGCCCAAGCTCCAGAGATTGTGTGCGACATGGCAGGGGCTCAAACATACATGCTAACAGAATGAATGAATGGCCAGCCTTCATCTCAAATCTGCATTATTAGTCAATCTGTAATTTGCTTCAAATACCTGGATTGAAAAGCAAAAGAAAAACATTGAAAACACACTACAGTGAATTGCTAGAGGGTTATAAAAAGTGTTCACTTTTTTTTTTTTTTTTTGGTTTTTCCGAGGCAGGGTTTCTCTGTGTAGCCCTGGCTGTCCTGGAACTCACTTTGTAGACCAGGCTGGCCTCGAACTCAGAAATCCGCCTGCCTCTGCCTCCCGAGTGCTGGGATTAAAGGCATGCGCCACCACGCCCAGCCTAAGTGTTCACTTTTTAAAAAAAATACCCACTTCCACAAGAAAAATCTGTTTGTAAAAACAAGGTTTATACAACACCCCCCTCTCTTCCTCTCCCTCTCACCTTCCCCTTCTCTGTGTGTGTGTGCCAGCCTAAATTTATTTTGTCAATAACTGCACAATCCATGCCCTTCTTCCTTGCCACCTAGCATCTCTGATTTCAAGAGGACAAAATTCTAGAGATGACTGTGTTCACTGGGAGATCCTGATGGGGACAAGAGTTACATATGCCGTGCAAAAAGGAAACAACTTTAGGGGCATTAGATACAAACGAAAAGCCTGCAGTCAAAAGTAAATAACTGACATTTTAATATATTCAGAAATTGTACATTTTAATGCTGAATACTTTTAGTTTGCCTTGACAAGCTAAAAGTATTCTGGTATCTCATATGCATTCGCTCAGTTAACCCTTCCAATAGCCTTATAAGATAGGGTTTTTTTTTTTTCTGTCCCTATAATATTCCTGTGAGGTTAATTTATGCCATCCTTACAACAACTGCATAAGACAGTCCCAGTTTACAGATTAGGAAAACCATGCATAGACAGCTTAAGTCATTTGCCCCATATCAAACAGTAAGGGGCATGGAAGAGCTGTAACTTAGGGTGAGTTTTTTGACTCAGGTTCTATCTGTTGCTTGGCTAGAAGAGAGTGTTTATAACAGCCATGAGCCAGAATCCTTTATTGCAATGAAGAAAAAAAATTTCGTAATGAAGACAAAAATCAAGCAGACATGCCACACCCCCACATACCTAATTCTAATGATTCAGAATGAAGTCATTAAAAAAACAAAACAAAACAAAACAACAGCTTTGAGCCAGGCATGGTGGCCCACACACTTACAGTACTGAGGCAGGAATATTACCCTGACTTCAAGCCCAACCTGGGCCACACAGTGAGATCTTGTGTTAACAAACAAACAAAAACACAGAAAACCTTCAATCTTCAACACTTTAATTTCGACTTCAACATGTCTGTCTACATTTCCTTTGGTGCCGTTTGATATATTAGCATGATTGAAAATATGTCATATTTAAAGACAGAAATTAGAGACCGAACTTGGTTGGTGAGGGAAGCAGACAGCATTTCCTACTGGCATTTTTCTGGCATAAAGAGATATACGTGTTTAATTAGGCCTGAAACTCCCCAAACTCCATCTCATGATGCTTGTTACTGAGTTGCTAGGAGACAGAACTATACAGTCTCGGTGAACGCTCTTCTTAGTGAAACAGTACATATAGCAGGTAATTATGGCTGATTCCAACTTCACTGACATAATTCCTTTGATTTTTGCAAAGTAAAAACAAAACAAAAAAAATTCCTGAGCACATGAAGGCCCATAACCCCACCAAAGTATGCTTTGGGGAAAACACATAGTTCCCGTGGATGGAGGCAGGAAAAAGGGGTGTATTTTTCCTTTAACTTCAGGAACACTTGAAATGTAAAGAAATACAGTAGCTACATTCATAGATTCACAGAAGTGTGGGGCTGAAAGGGAAAAAGTGATCTCATAGTCCAAAGCCCACAGGCTGAAGCTGCCTGTCACACAATCCAACCCCCAGCAGGCTTCAAGACCCTCGGTGTCCTGACCCTGACAGTAAGAGTAACCTAGTCTCCCTAAACAGCAGCCTGAGAACATGAATGCCCTCTCCACTCTTTTCCTCTCTTTCCCTACCACATCCCACCTTCTCCTTTTCTTTTTTCTTTATTAATAATTTAATTCATTTACTTTTCAAATGATATCCCCTTTCTGGGTCACCCCTCCACAGACCCCACCCCAACCCATCCTCCCTATCCCGCATGCCTCCCCTGCCCCTTTACCTCTATGAGACTACTCCTCCACCCACTCACCCACTCGTGCCTCATGGCTTTAACATCCCCCTATGCTGGGCATCAAGCCTCCACAGAACCAAGGTCATCCTTCCCATTGATGTCAGATAAGGTCATCTTCTGCTACATATGTATCTGGAGCCATGGATCCCTCCATATATACTCTTTCGTTGGTGGTTTAGTCCCTGGGAGCCCCAGGTGGTCCAGTTAGTTGGTGTTGTTCTTCCTATGGGGTTGCAATCCCCTTCCGCTCCTTCAGTCCTTCCCCTAGCTCTTCCATTGGGGTCCCCAGGCTCAGGTCGATGGTTGTGTGCAAGTATCTACATCTGTATTGGTCAGGTGCTGGCAGAAGCTCTCAGGGAACAGCCATACCAGACTCCTGTCAGCAAGTGTTTCTTGGCATCAGCAAGAGTGTGGGGGTTTCGTGTCTGTAGATGGGATGGACCCCTAGGTTGGACAGTCTCTGGATGACCTTTCCTTCAGTCTCTGTCCCACCTTTTGTCCCTGTCTTTCCTTTGGACAGAAACATTTCTGGGTTTCAACCCCTTCTCCTTTTTTCTTCCCCTGTCTTTCTTCCTCCCCTTCTTCCCACAAATATGTAGAAAGTACTCTGTGTCTCTGATGGTAAAGAGGTATACAACCACAATGACATCCTGGAGCTGTCTTTCAGTCACAAGACAGACATCAAGAGCCAGAAGAGTCAGGCAACTGCCTGAGGTAGGGAGGACTTGCATAAAATGCAGGCTATATGGTTGTGTTCAGTTATGTGGCTCCTATAGATATGAGCCCCACAGAGATGCAACGTATTTGAACATTTTATACAGGGCTCTTTAAATAATGGCCTTACCTATGAAAATGTGGCCTCAGAAGTAAAAAGCCCCTTCACAAGCCTCACCATGCATGCAATCCATGTCATGAGAGCACTGTATTTAAGCCAATGCCTAGAGAAGAAATAGATGCCTGGCAGTAGCAATGTCCATCCACCCAAGGAGCTGGTGTAGAATGTACCGTACAGAAGTAAGCATTGCTGGCGTCTACTGTAGGAAACACACGGCTGCTTTCTGTGGCACAGTCTTTCTTGGTTCCTTTCCCTCAGTTTCCTAGACAGATATCTATGTGAAATCAATCAAGGCCTTAACGGCACAAGAGGGAGCCTGCTTTAATAATCATCCCAGCCTGGCAGCTAGCAGGCATGTGGGAGCCTGGCAGCCTGGGATGCAAGGAAAATCCTGAACTCTAGTGCAGAGAACAACTCGCTTTGGATGGGAACTGCATGAGCCTGCTGTAGCATCCCTACGCAGCAGTTATAGGTCACCTTCTGCTTCTAATAAAAGTGTCAGTGGCATGAGGCCTCTCTTGTAGCCACCAAACGCCTTTCTCGGCTGATAGATGATAAAGCTACTATTAGGTGACCTATTTGTGGGGACTGTAGGTATTTTAGTGTGTCCCATATTTAGAGTCTAATGCGGATGCACATTAGGCCAGGTGGGTCAATGGGGAAGTGTCATTCTCATCAATAACTTCTGGCCTTACTCTGTCCCTTTACATCCCATTTAAACTCTCCCAAGACCTTAGTGTCTTCTTCTTCTTCTTCTTCTTCTTCTTCTTCTTCTTCTTCTTCTTCTTCTTCTTCTTCTTCTTCTTCTTCTTCTTCTTCTGTCCATTTTCATCCCATCCTTTTTGGCTTAGGACCAATCACGGCATATGTTTCCATATCAGGGTAAGAAAAATTAGTCCTGGGGGAGGCAAGTAAGAAAAGGACCCCCTTCTCCTCCTGCACAGACAGGTTTGCCTTACCCTACCTAACCATGGTAAAGTAATGTCTTCCTGCTTTCTTACTGTATTTGGGATGCTCCAAAGTCTTTGATGCCCTAAGTGATGCCATGGTTCTGCTGGTTTGAGCATCCACTACCTCTGAAACCTCTTTGGTGGAAGGGAGTCTTTGCTCCCTCAGTCTGGGGGATAAATTCTGGAACTCTGGTTCCCTAAACCACGTCTTGAGGAGCAGAGTGACACCTAGTTGCACCGTGTTTTTAAGACTTTCTGGTGTGAAGTAGATGAGTAGATGGAAGAGATAAGATTGGCAGAGAAAGATGAGAATGAGAGAGAAGAGAGAGCAGAAACACAATCTGTGTATGCTTGCTTGCAGGAGCTCGTGTGTGTGTGTGTGTGTGTGTGTGTGTGTGTGTGTGTGTGTGTGTGAGTGCATGTGTGCATGCATGTGAGTATGTGTGTGTTTCTGTGTGTGTGTGTTTCCATGCATGGGATCAAATGTGGCAATATCTTTTCAATTAAAGGAGATATGTATGTGAAGACAAAGTCATCCAGTTTTCTTCCGTGACCCAGGACTAGTCGGATTTGAAAACAGGAGAGTCAACCCCCTTCACAAGCCTCATCATGCATGCAACCCACCGCAAGAGGGCTCTGTATTTAAGCCAGTGCCTTGGGAGGAATTAGAAGCTTGGCAGTCTGGGACAGTGAGAAGGCAGTTGGGGTGAGTGCACAGCTTCATAAAGTGACTACTAATGTCAGTGTTTCTGAGGATGTGCAAATCATGGTTTGTTTGCTAAACCCGTATTCACTTTTCTGGGTGTCCCACAGGTGTGTCTAGGTATGTGTGGTGTGCACCATAGCACAGAGGAGGACTCTGAGGATTAAAATCCAACCCAGTGTCTCTGATAGAAGCAGTTCCCTGCCTTCCTTTCCTGTTGAAACCCAGTCCCCAGAACTTGTGAATACATCACTTTAAACAGACTAAAGGGCTTTGCAAAGAGAATTTAGTTAAGGACTTGGGAATTTTCTAGGGAAATTTTACAGACAGGTTCTTAAAGGCAAGACTCTTCCCACCTGTGGAAGAGACGTGGCCATGGAAAATGGGATGAAAAGATGATACACTAGTGGAATTGAAGACGGAATTCATACCCGCCTCTGCACCCTTCGGTCACACATCTCTGACATACACACCCTCAGCAGGTTGACAGCAAGACAGACTTTTCTAAGTACAGTAGCTTTAGTTTACAGGTAACTCTGCCCGACACAGATGCTGCCAAAATGCTGATATATCTAAGTCTACAGTGAGAATCTTGCAAGTCACCAAACACATGGAGAATGGCTTTAGGGAGAGTGTCAGATGGCACACAGTTCACAGATGAGGTACAGACAGGTTGCACCCCTGGGCTCCTTGCCTTCTCCCATTGGCTGTACTTAAATGCTAATGAAGAGTCTAGAAAGGTGAGGGGAAACAAGTTCTTCTCATTGTACTTTCACCTACACTGTCTGCTTGTGTGTGCTTTTGATGAGCTCTGTGATTGAATGGAAGGTATAAAAATACATTCCTATTTTCTCTCAAACTTTCCATTTCTACCGTTTTATATTTTCCCGCCTTGGGAGGCAAGCATGATTGAACATTTAGCTGTTGTACCCAATCTTGACAGATGATACGGAGTTCACACAGGCAAATACAGAGCAAGCCATGGGGATACATTTAAGCAAGAGCATGGCCTACATTCCAGTAGGACCATTTAACCTTAGCCATGGTATATACACAACTTGATCTTAAAGCTCCAACTACTTTCCTTCAGGGAATCCCATTAAGTCCAATGGTGAATAAACATGTTCTATAATTTTTTTTTGAAACAGAGCATCTCTATGTAACCCTGGCTATCCTGGAACTTGGTATATAGACAAGGTTGACCTAGACACACAGAGATCTGCCTGTCTGTGCATCCCAAGTGCTGGGATTCAGATGAATACCACCATGTTTGGCATCTGAGCAAACACTTCTGATCCTCGGAGATGCTAGTAAATTTAAACATATACGTTCAGAATATATGTCCTATGTACATAGGACATATATTCTGAACAGCTACCACTGAGTACTCACAGGTGGCCCCAGGGCTCCTTGCGGTCCCATGCTGCCTGTGATCCCTGGGACACCAGGGGCTCCAGGAATGCCCTAAAATAGAAGCAAGAAATGGGACAAAAGTGAAGACTCATATATGCAATGGATCATAGCCAACTTTCAAGCAGGGATAACAATGCATGCCCTAACAGCTTCCCTCCCCATCACCAATGTTTCGGGAGTCATTATTCATTGCTCTGCCCAATGAATGACCACATATAAGGCCGTTTTTAAATCTCCATAGGTTTGGTCAGGTAAGGTTCTATGAATTCCAAGTCTAATTTATAGGTAATCACAACTAAATGAACAGATACAACCTTATAAAAAAAAAGACTCAGTGAATAATTAAATCATATGGATTTGTCATTTTTAAAGGATGATAAAGGTCTATACCAACAAACAAACTATTGTTACAAAATAACTACAACAACAAAAAGTGGCAGCTGGAAAAGCCAGCAGGAGAAAATTTCTACCAAAACAAAAAAAAATTGCTTTAAAGCAGAACGTATTCCAGAAGTTTCTAGAAATACTCACAATTGGCCCAGGTGGTCCTGGAGGCCCAGAGGAACCGTCCTTCCCGGGAAATCCCTGGGGTGAAGAAAAGGTGTGTCACACAAGTGGTTGCTACATGGCTTGTAGGAGATGCTCATCAACTTCCTTTGAACATCTAATGCACAAATTCTGCCACCTGCGCTGGACTACCGAGGGCATGCTGTTGTTGAACTCCTTAGGAGTTGTTCTTGGCAAGTGTTTTACGTCTGTTGGCTCCAGTCAGTGGCCCCAGAGCATGGGTTGTAGGTGTGAGAAATGTCACTTATAAACTTAAATAGCTACTTCATTTCAGAAAGTTAGTTAAACTAAGCATAAATAAGTTCTATTCTTTTTGATTAATTTCTAGACCAAAGAGCAGATTCATGTCTCTTGGGATCCACAAGTCTTGAGTGAGAAATGTACCCTATAAAGAGTCTATATTGCAACAAGGGAAAAGCAATGATCTGCAATTCTTAGCTCTTGAGAAATTTATTGGGGCAAAATGTGGGCCAGGTGACTTGCAGTGGTGTGAAAGTTTTGATCTGGGAAAGTTTCTCTGAGTGTCTCCTGTCCTGGGCTCAGCACTGGATACATGCCTGCTTCCTGTTCTACTTCAGAAGAGAAAAAATAACTAAAACAGCCCCCCCCCAACTAAATGCTGTCCCTTAGAAAAACTACTATCCAAGACATTGGATAAGTGAATATGTGCTATTTTTATGAGAATAAGAAATATTAACAGCTGGGATGGCTTCCTCTCACAATTATAAATGCCAGCCCTTCTGACGTGGTTAGCATGAGAGAGAATCCTCAGTCTAAATTTTATAAGTACATAAAAGTTTTCAAAGTCTCACCTCCTACTCCTGGGACAAATAACCGTTTCACCATGAGGTTTTTCTATAGGAACCCTCAGACCCATCCCAAGCCCCCTTGACTGGCATCCTTGCTTTATTTTCTCGACTCTCTTTCTGACAGTTCCCACCACTTTAGCCATAGGCTCTTCCTCCTTCCCCTCTCATGGCACATAACAATCTATGTTATTAACACAAGAACTCTACATAAGTGTTACCTCTTCCAGTGCCAAGTACCAACGATGCTGTGGGGTAATGAGCTTGTGGGGGTGGGGATGCGGGCAGTCCAGAAGGCTTCGAGAGATGGCATAGGGTAAGTGTACGTGAAGGGTAGGTTGTCCAGGCCCTTGACAATGTTCTCAAACCCTCTCTGCCAACGAGTCTTAGCACAAAAGGCAGCCAGGGAGGTGACTGCTCACCCATATTTCGGGTTTGCCTTTTCTGCCTGGCACATTACTTGGCTTCTTTTTCCAGCCTTCTCACAGTCCAGGTGGAGCCTCCTCGTGCCTGAGCACTGGCCAAAGAAGGAGGCCAGTTTCAGCCTTGGCTCATAAACATTTCCTGTTGGTGGCGCTCCATTTTCTAGTCCCTCTTGAAGCAACTTTAGAGGCTGAGCATTGAAGAATGCTCCAAGGCAGAGGCTGCAGAAGGACTATGTGAGATGGAGACTCCTGCTCTTCCCACCCTGGCTGCTTGTGCTGGGTTTCAGACAAGAGATCGCCATTACTGGGCTTTATTTAATTGTCCTGCTCTGCATAAAGTCATTTACATGTTCGGATCATTATGGCCATTATCCAAGGCTGATACATATGGTATCGTTGCTGCCATTTATAATATTTCTGGTTTTCACTTTAGTAAAAAATATTGGACTTAGAACTGGATATGACGGTATGCATCTATAATCTCAATACTCAGAAGGCACAGGCTGGGACAATATGAGTTTGAGGCTAGCCTGGGCTACACAGTAAGGCTTTGCCTGAGGGTAAGTCTGCACACAGACTAAGTTACACACACAGTGTCTCTGTCTTTCTGTCTCTCTCTGTCTGTCTGTCTATGTCTGTCTCTCTCTGTCTCTCTCTATCTCTCTCTCTCCATCCTTCCTTGAATCTGTTAATTAAACAACAAAAATTTATTCTGATGTAAGGGTAATAAATAAACATTTTTAGTAACGTGTGATGGTTCATGCCTCTCTCAGTACTCAGAAGGCTGAGGCAGGGGGATTGCATGAAAATTTGAGACCAGTCTTGGATGCACAGTAAAATTAAGAAAATCCCAGAGAGGCCTTGTCATGAATGAATTATCCTCACTGGATTTTAAATGTAGTGTTTCCTGGGAAAAGAGCATCCATAAACCAGTGTATATAAGAGATGGCCAGGGTCTTCCAGCCCAACAGCTTCATTTTATAAATGAGAAAACATGGAGGTAAGAAAGGACAGAAAAATCTTCATATAAAAAGTTTTTAAAATATCAGTTTTATTTAAGTTTTTATTTATGTGTATATGAATATTTGTGCTATCTGTATATGCTCCCTGTGCTATGTGTATATGCTATTCCCTGTGTGGGGTGCCCTTGGAAGCCAGAGGAGGACAACAGATCTCCTGGACCTAGAGTTACATCATGGATTGGGAAAGGTTTATGAAGTTCCACCCCTAGCTGAGATGGCTGCCTAGGTAAGGAGAGGAGGTTTCTTCAAACATCCCCCAGAGGCTTCCCACCGCTCCAGCTGATGGTCCCACGCCCACTCACAACAGGCAGGACTAAGCACGCCCAGGGGGGCTAAAAAACAAAGCAACAACAACAACACCTTGGCGGTTTGAATAGGAATGGGCCCCCATAGACTCCTGTGTTAGGATGCTTGGCCATAGGGAGTGGCACTGTTAGAAGGTGTGGCCTTGTTACGGGAAGTGTATCACTGTTGGGGCTTTGAGGTCTCCTGTGCTCAAGCTTCTCCAAGTGTAGCACACAATCTCTTCCTGCTCTCTTTGGATCCAGACATAGAACTCTCAGTTCCTACTGCAGCACCAGGTCTACCTACATGCTGCCATGTTCCCAGCCATGACAATAGAACTAAACCTCTAAAACTGTAAGCCAGCCCCAAATTAAATGTTTTAGTTTACAAGAGTTTCCAGGGTCATTGTGTCTCTTCCCAGCAACAAAACCCAAACTAAGATAAACAAGGAGGGGGGAGGAGGATGAAGAGGAAGGAGAAGAGGAAGAGGAGAAGGAGGAGTGGGAGGAGGTGGGGGAGGAAGAGGGGGAAGAGAAGGGGGAGGGAGAGGAAGAAGAGGGAGAGGAGGAGGGGGAGAAAGAAGAGGGAGAGGAGGAGGGAGAGGAGAAGGAGGGGAGGAAGAGGAGAAGGGGGAGGAAGAGAAGGAGGGGGAGGGGAGGAGGGGGAGGAGAAGGAGGAAGAGGAGGAGAACCAAAGGAAGCACATGAAGTTGGGAGAGAAAAACCAATGGTGGATGCAGAGGAATTGGGGGATAGGGGAGAAATTTGATCAAAATGCATTGTGTGAGTGTATAAAATTCTCAATAAAAAGTAAAATGTTAAAGAAAAATTGAAAATATATTTTTTTCCAGAAGAAGTTTTCATATGACAAAAACAGGCTGTAGCACATATGAAAGCAGTTTTAACAGGACTCCATTTAGTTCCTGCCTTCAATGTTGTCCAGGACCAGACAAGAAGGAGAAGCAACCTGGGTCAGAACGGTATTAACAGCCTTCCATGCCTCAGATCCAACAGTGCTCAGGAGGAAAATATCCCTCATCCAACAGAGAGGGGCCTATTCAAAAGGAGAGCTGAGCCATGACATATTTTTCCAGAGGAAGACATTTCTAAACAAACAAAATTGCACTGTTCCCTAGAAGATAGGCAGGAAGTAATGCATTTCCACCCTGCTCCGCGCCCCAGGGGGAGGCATGTGAAAACTCAGGAGCCTGTATCCAGCTCTCTGCTGACACTGAAAGACACTGTTGTAGACATGTCTGCACACTCCTGATTTATAGACACAACATGTTCTGTCTGGGAGGGAGCACAGTGAAATGGCGTTCTTACTCGGGAGCTTAACTGGATGTGCAGTTAGTGAGAAAGATGCTCCTTAGTTACTTGTTCTGTGCCTAGGCAGCAGGTTTAGGTGCGGCCATACCTGATTCCTATGTTTAGAGCAAAGCTTATGTGTTGTTCAGTATTCCATTCCTAACAGTGTTCTAGTGCGCAGAGCAGCCATTGACAGATCATGGTTCCAGGGGTTCTTTGCGCATGTCCAGCAAGTGATCTTAATTGAGGCTACAATGAGTCTGGCAATGTAGAGGATAGAAGGAAATGCCAATGTCATTCATTCTTAGTGTTCTTCATATTTTTCATAGTGTGGGCAGTCAGTGAGATGCGTTGTACAAGCTAAGAAAGTGCTCAGTGCCTGAGCTACATCGCCAGCCCTTCTTCATACTCTCCCATCTGGACTCATCTAACTTCGGAAGACAAAATTCCACTTCACTACATTCTTGGGGGACAGTTTCTTAGAAGCAGACCTGCACCCATGTGTGGCTGATTTCTACCTGTATGGATCTTGGGAGGAAATCTGAAAGGAGGCAGGGGAGGAAGGGAAACAGGACAGATGAAGCAGGCAGAAACGTGGGTCATCTTAAGTTGGTCTGTGTGAACCCATCGGGAGTGCAGACTGATATTGTACAGAGCATATTGGTTCGCTAAGGCTCAGGGGCTGACATGCCAGTTGCTAGGATGACTTTCAAGGGAAATGAACAACGTTTGGCTGTGAGATGGAGCCCATTTCCCAGGTAAAGTGGAGCTGGTCAGCGCACCAATGGCACCCAAGGCAGTAGAGCTTCTCTCTCACTTGAGCCAAAGGCTGAGATGGGATCACAGTGGATCTTGTTCTGACATTTTCTTTTATGGACTAAAACATTTGAACAAATGAACAATTGAATGTTGGTTCTTAAGGCTCCTGTGAGTTTCCGATTTCTATTACACATCCCTTTAAATTTACATATAAAATGGAAGAATGTTAGCCTTAACTTCATATGAGGAAAAAAGTCAAAGCCATCTTCTTCAGATGTCTTCTTAATCCTAAATATAAAATCACAGCCATTTTTTTTGGGGGGGGGGAATCCAAGACAAGGTTTCTCTGTGTAGCCGTGGCTGTCCTGGAACTTGCTCTGTAGACCAGGCTGGCCTCAAACCAGACCTGCCTCTGCCTCTGAAGTGCTGGGATTAAAGGTGTGCACGACCACCTGATTTCATTTTTTTTTAATTTGAGGGACTTAAAGAGGTCAGGAACTCCACAGGAAGACCAACAAAGTCAGTTAACCCTTGGAGGATCTCGGAAACCGAAATCAAAGATGGAGCATGGACAGGACCTAGATCCCAGGCACATATGTAGCTGATGTGCAGCTTGGTCTTCATGCAGGTCCCCGACACCTGGAGTAGGGCTGTCCCTGAACCTGTTGCCTGCCTGTGGATCCTGTTTCCCTAACTGGGCCTCCTTGTCTGGCCTCAGTGGGAACAGATGTGTCTAGTCCTTCAGTAAATGATGTGTGGGATGAGAGCAGGGTGACACCTGGGGAGGGGCTCCCCCTTCTCAGAGGAGAAGGAGAGGAGCTATGAAGGGGATCAGGGGAGAGGGGGGGCTGATATTTTGATGTAAAGTGAATAAATAAAAAAATTAGAGCCATCACCCATGACTTCATTACTGTAAGCCACAAGTTTCCAAGTTGCCACACATTTAGAGATACTTGCATGGATATGATATGCTAGGCATTCTGTGGTATCTAGACTGGCGATGGAGAGAATAAGTTCAAAGTTTTGTGAATTCTCAGGCAGTGAAGTGATAGCGACCTCTGTGCTAATACACAAGAGAATTCCGAGGGGACACAAAGGACAAGCACCTGACCCAGGCTGGGGACACAGGGTAGCTTTTACAGAAGAGCAAACATCGAGGTCACCACACTCAAGATAGTTGAACTGCTGTGGTTTGAATGTGTCCCACAAAACACATCTGTTGGAAACCTAATTCTCTTTGCAGCCTTCTTCTGAGGCAGGACCTAGGAGGGCTACTTAGGCCATGAGACCTCTGCCCCTGTGAATGACAAACACACTCATCATGGAAGGACCTTGTTGTAACACCTTTCTTGCTCCCTCTCGCTCCCTGGTCAATGGCTTCGGCCACATTCTGCCTTAGATGAAAAGGCCTCCTGAAATATGATTCCCTAGATCTTAGACTCCCCACACTCAAGATCCCAATCTACCTGCTCTTACCTCATCTAACCTTAAGTACTTTGTTACAGTACCTTCCAAATCATCAGATGCACTCAGCCCAACAGTTTCCCTCACCAGGTGCCACTGTATTCCCTGACACAGCCCACTCTGAGAAAATCTATTACCTCTTACTAGGGGAGGGCTTGAGACTGCTTACTCACCTCTCTATCTCAAAACAACAAATTTGGTGAAACGAGACACTTGGGGAAACTATATATTTTATAAGATGTATTTTTTAAATGTGCATAAAGTCAGCCACCCTTAAACAGATATGCTTGTTGACATGAATAGCTTCAGGCATTTTTGGCTTTTTGATATTCCTACCTCCACATATTAATACATACCCACAGCCCACATTAAAATAATTCTTGCTAATAAAAAGTTAAAAGGATTTTTATAATTTATTTTGGAAATATTTGCCTATGAGCAAATTACTAAGTTGCGATTTGTTGTGATTCTCAGCAACACAAAAATCTAACTTAAATTTTATTTTGAGTATTACTAATATTCTAATGAACACTAAATTCACTTCTGCACAAAAATGCAAACCATATTTAATGGTGAATTCATTGGATACTTATTAACACCCATTTATATTTTTCTTTTGCATACATTAGATCAACTATAGACGCCATGGCTAGTGTAGCAGCTGGCCACCAGAAATCAGGTTGCCGCTTGCCACAAAGGATTACCTAGTAACTACCACATAAAAGTGCCACACAGCCAAAAGCTACAGGCGATGTAAACACTGGCCTGGAGCAGAGATTACAAACAAGTCCTTCTGCATAGTACCATGCTAGGTCTCACTGAGGAATTTTTAGTGGCACACACATGACGACTATGTGTGTACACCTAATATATGTATGTGCATTAATAAATGTATATGCATACACTAATATATTTAATGCAATTTAGAATATAAGGCTATACATTTTTATTATCTCACACTTATAACTTCAGATGACTAAAACAACACCATATCAACAATACTGTATCAAAGAACTTAAATGGACATACAAAAGAGCTTGTATAACATACTATTTGATTCCAAACCCCAGATAGGTATAGAATAATTAAGGTAGATTATTTTTTAAGAATCCTTTTAAGAATATTTAAGGTTAAAGTACAGGATCTCTGTATTAAAAATAACAAAGCAGACAAACAAAAATAATCTGAGGACCGAGGTGGTAGAACCATCTGTTTACCAAAATTGAAACGTCTGCCCCTGCCCTGAATGACAACATCCCAAGAGGAGGCAAAGTAGAGATCCAAGAGAACCTAAGAGCAGGAAGCCGAACACCACAGAAGCCCCTCCCTTCCCAGAGGAGGCAAGTAAAGGTCTAAGATGGTAGAGGCACACTTTATGAATGGTCGTTTCCTACTTTACTAAGAAAGTAACTCCAAATTGGATGCCTGCCCGCAAAGTACAGGGGTGTGACATCTTCATTATTAGAGTCCTGCTACTTAAGTGTCTTCCTGGAAGATTTTTTTCAATCATGAAACTCCACAGTGATCTTTACTTTCATAATTTTGTGGAAATAACATGTACAGGGTTGGAGCCAGAGAGATGAGCTAAACTCCCGGCTCCGGAGCTGCTTCGTTCTGATCCTTGCTTATTTTCTCCAACTTTCAGACCTTCAAGTTCTCTGGAAAGATCGGATGCCATTGCCTAGCATTCATGAATATCCTAGAATTAAAAATGAGACGACAAGACATCTGTACATATTGCATGCTTTATGCAATAGCTCATTGACTATTTTAAATAAACAGCCAAGCCCCAATTGCATGAGGCATCGTCTCTGTAGCTGAGTGTACAAATGTTTTTCTGAGATTTTATGAAAATCCATCTAGAGTTGGACCCACAAAGAAGAAAATCCAATCATTCTGGCTACCAGTTTTGTGGTAATAGCTTGCGTTGCCTTTTCCGAGGAAGAAAGATACCCCTGGGGCTCATTCTCATGACTCTAGCACTGCACAAAGTATTTTTTAGATGACTCTTTCATTACTATCTAATATTCATGACAGGAATAAAATCTATCCAAGTAGTTGACTCAAGTTCAATTTCCCAAGTACATTTTTAAGACCAAATCATTTCTGCTGAAACAGAACTTTCCACACAATATGGTCTTTGTGTGCATCAAAACCGCACACTAAGAAGCATACATCAAGCATTCTTTCACGGTAGAGTTCACGTTTGTTTTTTTGTTTTTTTTTTAATTCTTACATTTGTTTGACTTTTTATATTTCTTCACCATCTTCCCAGAAATGTTATTTCACTAAACACAGGCATTACAAAAGCCCTGACTCATTAGGCTGATATCAAAACCAGTGGATGTCAATAACGTATCTTAAGATTATATCATGGGAAATGGTTCATATGAGTGAAACTCCACAACATTCCATACAGAGCAATATTACATCCCTGACTGACAGATGACGAAGGAGTGGCTTGGCTACTTAACGTTGCTGGGCCCACATTACCCATTCTGTATTTAAACCTGGACCTGGTTAGCAGTGAGGTGTGTGCCCTTCCCCACATCAACAGGATCCAAGTGCATAGCCGTCTCCGTGACAGTTCATCTCTTACAAAGAAGGAAGGCCAGTGACTGCTACCCATGGGGATGATGGAACCATTGAGGAAAAGAGGATTCCAACATAGGTTTGCCCTGAATTCAAAAATGAACACACTCTCCACATGGAAGAACTGAGGTATGTTTACTCATAAGTTGTGTATCTTCTTTTAGTAAATCTAAGTCAGAAATTTTAATTCTAAAGTTTTCCTTTGGGTACTTGTCAGAAAATTGATCTTGGAGGAAACAGTACTCAGAAGTAAGAAAGAAACTGTCTTTTTTTTCTGGTATTTTTAATTCACTTACTACCTATCTGATCTCTATTCATCTATCTCTCATTTATCAATAATCTATCCCCTACACACACACACTCTCTATCTATCTATCTATCTATCTATCTATCTATCTATCTATCTATCTATCTACCTATCTCATATGTCAATATACTGAGCTCTCTAGCAACAATCTGTCTATAACTTCTATCATTTATTTTCTCCATATATAAACTATCTCTCTATCCCTGATTTGTCTCTATCTATCTATCTGTCTATCTAGCAATCAATCCATCTATCTATGAATCTATCTTTCTAGCTACCTACTACCTACTTACCTTGCATACCTATTCTATCTGATTTCTCTTAGGACCATATGAATGTTAGGGTGGAGACTAGCATACATCAGAGGAGTTTGAAGATCACAAGAAAGGCTCTGTACTCAGATACTAAGAAAAAAGAAAGTAAGTAAGAGGGGGTGGGACAGGTGGGGGAAGATTTATAGGAAAAAGAAGGAAAAGCACAGAATATTTTAGTTGGAATGACTTAGAGTGAAACCTGGATGCCAGACTGAATTAGCTTGAACCATCACTTTCAACATGCTGGTCTGTTGGCTTCCAAGGACAAGGTGGAAACTTACTCTGGGAAGTCTAGCTAGACTTACTTATGGCCTCGGGCCCAGTGTCAAATAAGATTTGTATCCAAGAGTCCAAGATCCCCCTTGGGAAAAGCCAGAATAAGCTAGAAATATTAGAAGAGGTTATATCTTCTCTTTTTTATTATTTCTCAAAGTCTCCTACCCTCTTGGTAAATTCAGTGGTAACATTGGCACCAGACTCATAAAAAGAGGTCACCCTTTTCCTAAGGTAACCCCAAGGTGATAGTATGAGGTTTGGGCTGTAAGATTTTGCTGTCAATAAGAGAAGGCAGAGCATTGGAAAATGTTTGAAAGGGGCTTTTCGATTTTTTTTGGTTGTGAATCCCACCATTCTCTTAGCCCTTAGTCTGCACTGTGTCATGGTTATTGCCACAATTAAGCAGAATAGGCTTAATTGTGAAGTGTTTGCTCTCAGTATTGTCTAAGTAGTCCTGAATCTACCACTGCCTAGCCAGAGAGACCAGGATGGAATATGACACCTAAATGGCTCTCAACCTATGTCTAACTACTTCTATCAAAACTTGATCCTGCCAAGTAATTCTTTTAGACCTTTATCTCCCCCACACACCCCAGCCTTCAGCTCATCTGACTAAATAGATCAGACTCCTCGAAGTGACTAGTGACCAGACCTTCTTCCTTCCTCCTCAATGGTCTCTAAAAGAATCATTGTTTTCCCTGCCATTGTTTTCCTGTAGTCAGTTTACAGATAGCTTTCTTTATTAACTGAAACTATTCTTGTTTTCATAATCCTCCCTGCAGATTCTATAATGGGAAAATTTTCAAGCTAGTGTGGTAAACGGCCTGGTGCAGGTGCTCAGTTATGATATGTCTGACTGAGAAAAATATGTGTTGTTCTTCCTTCAAGCAAAGCAGCTACATCACAGTTCCATGGCACTGCTATGTTAGTTCATGGGAATAGTATTCCCTTAATTTGTATGCCAGATGGTACTGTCTCCAGATAACTTTTCTAAGGCAATAATCACCCAGTCTCCTTTAACAGACATGTGGTTTCATACTGAGTGAATGCCGCTGACAATCAGATTTACAAAAGAACTCCATTCCCATCCAAGCATATTTCATAATGAGCATCAGACACATCCTCAGAGCTTTCCTTCTAAATGGAGGGAGAGAGGAAAATGAAAGCCAAGCATCAATATCTTATCACTTTATGATAGCTCTCAAGTTTTATTAGTAAAGATGAACGTATGTGGATAGAAAAGTATTTCTTAAAAAAAATCTGCTTTCATATATGGATTTTAAGAAAAACGATTCTAAAACCAAAGGATTCAAACACTAACCTAACAGGTTTGGGTCAGAGTTCTTTGCCAAGACTGGGCTCTATGCATAGATAAATCAAATAAACTCACTCAATCAAATCTCCAGACTCACTGTTTTCGGGGCTTTGGAAATCATGAAGGAATCTAGGTGTGTAACCACACAGGATCTTAGCCTATGCACTTAGCCAAAACATATAAATACGTCTAGATACTTCTCCCACATACATACAAGACATACATAAATCTAACTCTCAGGGAAGGCCGTCTCAGAAGCACTAGTCTAAACATGTTCTAGAGTGAAACTTGGTCCATTTGGTAAACAGACACTGTGATGAGATTTTAAACAAATGTAAAGTTACCATTAAAAAGGTGGGATAAGAAGAGATTTCAAATCCCATAGCTATGCACCCAGAAGAAAAAATTAATTTCTTTTTTTTCTTTCTTTTTTGCAGTATTAGGAATTAAAACTATGGCTCCATGCATACTAGCTAAAAACTATCCAGACTGGCCTTGAGCTCAATTTGTAGCCCCAAAAGACCTTCTTCAATTTGCAATCCCCCTGTTTCAGCCTCCTGGAATAACAGGCTCGTGGCACCAGGTCTGGCCCTCCATTTCTATATTCTTGAGAAGCATAATGATGGGAAGCTGTAGCCTGGTCTGACAGAGTAGAGAAGTAAGTTTTCTAAGCAAGTGTTAGCCTCTTAAGGCATGTATCAATCCCCAGGGAATACTATTTGAATGCTGTGTTGATCTTCATTGGACAAGATGTAAGGTCTTCATTGCCATTCGCTATGATTCAGGAGTTAAGAGAAATATGGGGTTCCTCACAAGTCTAAATCAGAGATAGTTTAGTAAGATAGAGGCTGACACATGCTGACAGACACATGCTGAGGTCACAAGACATGAGAAGTCAATCTGGTACTGACCTGGAAGCTCCCTCCCTCCCTCCCTCCCTCCCTATTGCCTAGCCTTCATCATGGCAGAGAGTGCTGTGCCAGCTCTAGGGAAGAAAAGTCATCAATGGTCCTATCCAGCTGTGACCTCTGCAAGTTACAAGAAGGACCAGCCTGCCAACGCATATCCATTGGTGCAATAGTAGCATGAATATTATTAGGGTAGCCGACTATTTTCTGTTTGGATTTAAATCCACTCAACAGTATGGGATTTATGCCTGGTGTTGTAAATGAAGCTGAGGACCCATGGCTGGGTAGGCCATAGAACCTAGGAGAGAACCCACTACCGTTATTTTGCTAAATGTATCCAGTAACAAAGTATTTTTATAAATATTATACCCATAGGTTAGTGCAGTTTCTTATTTCAGTAAATGCTGATTAATACAGATTCACAACTGGTCAAAATGCAGAGTATAAATGAGTGTGATGTTGAGGTGTCAACTGAACATCTCTATCATATCCTCCTTTCTCCAAGGCTCAGGGAACATCATGGAAGAAGGAAAAAAAGGTGCTTCATAGCCTCACCCAGAAACTAATGTCTTAAAAGAAGAGCATGAAGAGGTGATTATGAAGAGGGCTTCCTTACAAACTGACAGAAGGATGTCATCTGTCTGTTCTCCCAGTATGTGGAGATTGTCAACGTTAATCTTCCAAGAGACAAGAAGATTAGAAAAGATCAGAGGATGACAGTTCTGGCTGTTGACAAATTCAATGGAATTAAGATTAAAGGAAGAACTGTCCGTGTGGACCATACGTCAAACTACCAGGCTCCTTGGGAATCAGAAGCTGTGGATGATATGACTAGAGGCTCCAGGGGAAGGACTGTGGGGCCAATACAACTCCATCAAGTTCTTCTGAAGTCTCTGAGGATGAAGATGTCAAACTCACAAAAAAGTGAGAGAAAAAGGAAAATGAGAAGACTGAACACCAGGTCCAAGCTGGGCTTCCATCCTGCACTTTGTCCTTCAGAAGCAAGAGAGTAAAGGAAATGGATGGACGTTGCTCAAAGAAGCACAGCAGCAAGAACTCAGAGAGAGCCCAGAAGTCTGCAGGTGGAAAGGGGAAGAAGAGTCACCAGACTCTCCTGATGTCAGGAGTCCCTGCCATGGTACAGCAGAGGACCCTGAGTGGGAGGCAAAGACAGAGAAACCCTCGCATGAGCACAGGTCCTCAAGCAGGAGGGAAGGAGAAGAGCAGAGCAGAGATAAGGATAGAGGGAGGAACTCAGGTACTCATTCCAGCAGGCTCGGTGGGCATTCTGAAAGGTGGAGTCACAGATGTAGAAGTAGGGGTCCAGATAAGTCCTATAGGCATAAAAGGCATAGTCACTCTTGAGAGCTGGAGTCCTTCCACACCAGTGACTATAGACATAACTTAAGCCTGTTCCAGCTGTCCAGTTCTTTGAAAATGAATTTTGTTACATAAATATCAAAAGGGGGGTTGGAATGACCAGAGGTTGGAAAAGACTGTTGTAAAATGTTTTCTAGACATGCCAGGGCTGTGGTCCATATGAGCTCCCAGCAGCTATAGGCACACACATCAGACCTACACGTTATCACACCAGTCAAAAGTCCAGCGTGTTGGCTGGAGGAACTTACAAAGCCCTACCCCTACCTGAGGGATGCTGGGGAAGAGATAGATTTCTTTAGGGATGTGGCTTCTGATGGGTTGTCCATCATCCAGTGAATAGTCCTATACACATGCATACACAGGTCTCATTAACTGAGCTCAATAGATTAAAACAAGAGCAAGTTGGGAGGGAGAGTTGGTGATGGAGATCTGGGAGGAGCTGAAGAGGTGAAGTGGTAAAATATGATCAAAATATATTAAATACATATGTGAAATTATCAACGAATAAATAAAAATAATTTTAAAAGGAAGATAGCTTCATTTGAAAATGTACTAATTTTTTTATTTAGGTCAATTTTTTATTTTTCTAGGTAAACCTGACTGCATTTTACGATGAACTTGTATATGTATGCATTATGCAGGCATATATGCACACATACACATATGTTTACACACGCTGATTTATGATCTTTAGCCACACACTGTTCTAAAGTTGCCCCACTGTTCCTGTTCTTCTCTACACAAACAGTTCTTCCTGTTTGCAATGGCTTTCCTCTTCTCATCTCCTCTGTCTTCCAATCAAGAAGCGGCTTCCAGGGCACCTGCTTGGGAAATCCGTCCCAGACCCTCTAAGCCTGGCTTGATTTCCACTCTTTGTTCTACCAGAACTCTGATCCCACTATAACATGTGGTAAAGTTTTAAAAATTGAATTTCTCCCAATAGATCACAACCCTCCAAGCCTGGCTTGGTGGAAACTGGTCAATGAAACAAATGTCATATTTCAGCTTGATGATTTTTATACTTTATTTTGGTGCTTTCTATTTGAACCAATAAAAAGGACAAATAACTGAGATATACTAAACCAATGGAGATGCCTTTATAAGCCATGCTACTTGGATTTCCATCTATGTGGTTGTTACTTTCTTTTAGGTCTATACTTCAAGGATCTGAAAGAACTTAGAAAAACCTACTAAGCCAATAGATGCAATTGAGTACAAATAAGAATCAGGCTTGGGAGCATTCAGACCAAGGTGCTACCAGCTGGGGTAAGTCTAATGAAAACAAAAATAGACGGAGAAGAAATGGCTGAAGGGAAACAGATGCATATTAGAAATTAGACTGGCAGAAGAAAAGTACAAACCCTAATTTGGTGTCCATCTATAAAAACCTGTCTGCAGCAAAGTGACTAGGCAGGAAGTCTACCTTGCTAAAGTCCAACATTTAGCAAGTTCTTACCCTCTGGCCTGGTGAGCCATCACGGCCTGGTGAACCAACACCTCCAGGGACACCCTAGGGAGGACAAGAAGAGGAAAGAGTCAGCTTTACAGAAACAGCTCACCTCTCCCCTAGACCAGACCACAGCTTCCAAGCAAAGCCAGTGGCAGAAAGGGAACCCCCTGGGACACAGGACTGAGACCTAAAAGTTACTACTGAGAAATAGATGTCCCCACCCTCAATCAGTCTGGCTCTCAGAAGGGTGAATGGATACAGAAACATGTCATTACTATAGACACCCTGCCAAGGTCACAGCTGATGTCAGAAGCTTCGTGTTTCTAACCCTGGCAAAAGATTAGCAGCAAAAGTAATACCTGTGGACCAGGAAGACCAGCATCTCCTTTATCTCCTTTATCACCCGGCATTCCCTGAGTATCCAAAAGTATACTGAGTTAGATTCGCAAGTTCTTGGTCCCTAGACTCAGCCAGACACTGTTACCAGAGTATTTTCAACAGTAAACTGACTTTACACTATCAGCCACATGTCTCATTTCACTTCTCACATATGCTACACCATCTATGTAAACATTCCTGCAGAACTGAATGTTCATGTACAATAACAATTCCAATCCATAGTGTGCAGATGACTAAGCTGATAATGCTAACATGTGGTGGAGGCAGGGAGTGGGGGGAGTGGAATACTTCAATGTTATTTATAGCTTCTTTGAAATCACATATATTTCAGTGAATTAAATTAAATTTCTTTTCAAAGATATTAAGTATTTCAAAATAACCATTTAATGCCTACAATCTAAACTCGTTGAGCTATATTCTGTTGACAGTAGAAATAAGGAATTGTATGATATCTTTTAATATTCTACATTCACAATGGATACCCATCAATAGTGAATTGGTTTAACAGTTGTTACCTTCTAGATTTTCAAAGTATAGTCAAGGGCTGGGGAGGGTAAGTTAGTGCCCCCCACTAAGGAAGACTATCTGAGTTTGATCCCCAGGACCAATATTAAAAACAAAAATCTGAGCATGGTATCCTATGCTTGTAATCCTAACACTGGGGTGGGGCACTGGGCACAGGTGAGTCCCTGGGGCTCCCTGGCCAGGTAGCCTAGTGTATTCACCAAGTTTTAAGCCAATGAAGGTACTGTCCCACAAAACCAAGGTAGGTGACTCCTAGGGAGGACACCCAATAATGATCTCCTGCTTCTACTAACGTACACACACCTGCATTCAATACACCCACAGAAACATGTATCCATGTCCACAGTGCTTGAGTGCATGCTCACACTCATGCCACACACATACACACCACACAAACACACACAGAAATAACAATTTTACAAAAGAACTTAGACAACCAAGCAAAGGCTATCCACCTTGACCTACCATCCCCAGGTACAATATTGTGCAAATGCTTATTCCCTACCTATGTGCCTGTTTTTTGAAAGACCACCATTACTGAGCAAGGCACTGACTGGAGCTGATGAATAGCCAGTCCTTGTGATTTTTTAAGTGGACTGGGACTCATTGGTAAGACACAGAATATAAGAGTTCATTCTTCATGTCCTCATTGAAAACAGATAACAATAAAGCCCAGGGGAATATGTGCACACAACTCACAGGCATGCCTTGAATGGACAGACCACTAGGTCCCTGGGGTCCAGGGGGGCCCTGGGGTCCTGCAGGACCTGTTTCTCCCCGAGGTCCCTCTGGTCCCTAGAAGGCAAAAGAGAAAAATTACTCTAGAAGTTAGATCCTCTAGTACCCAAAAGACATTCTTGTATACAACACTTATTTCCTGATAAACTTATAAAGATATGAAATGCTCAGAGGGTAGCAAGACACAAAGCTTCAAATAATTTACCTCCTGGGTAAAATGTCATCAGTAAGCTACAAGAATAAACACACCAGGGTTTCATCAACTTTATTTATTTTGTTTCTGCATGGAAGAATGCTGTGCCAATTATGTGAGAAAGTGGTCCGCCCACAACTGCCTAATACTTCCCAAAGGAGAATGCACTGCAGGACCACCCTCCTGGTCCAGGAAGGAAACTGGATAAGCAGCCCTTTCTCCTTCTCCCCGTTGTCCTTTCCCACCCCAAGGGTGCCTTGGCCTCTTTCTGAGAATGTTACACCAAGCACGTTTTCTCCCTGGCCTCCCTGCAGAACCATAGTGTAGTTCTTCTGCAGCCACCAAGAACTCCGAACTCAATCTTCCCTTTTCCCCAGGGTCAAGAATCAGTAGCTCCCATTTGTTTATGCTTTTTTTTTGTTTGTTTGTTTGTTACTTGAATTTTTTTTATTACATATTTTCCTCAATTACATTTCCAATGCTATCCCAAAAGTCCCCCATACCCTCCCCCCCCACTTCCCTACCCACTCATTCCCAATTTTTTTTGGCCCTGGCATTCCCCTGTACTGGGGCATATACAGTTTGCGTGTCCAATGAGCCTCTCTTTCTAGTGATGGCTGACTAGGCCATCTTTTGATACATATGCAGCTAGAGTCAAGAGCTCCGGGGTACTGGTTAGTTCATAATGTTGTTCCACCTATAGGATTGCAGATCCCTTTAGCTCCTTGGGTACTTTCTTTCCTCCATTGGGAGCCCTGTGATCCATCCATTAGCTGACTGTGAGCATCCACTTCTGTGTTTGCTACGCCCCGGCATAGTCTCACAAGAGACAGCTACATCTGGGTCCTTTCGATAAAATCTTGCTAGTGTATGCAATGGTGTCAGCGTTTGGAAGCTGATTATGGGGTGGATCCCTGGATATGGCAGTCTCTACATGGTCCATCCTTTCGTCTCAGCTCAAAACAACTCAACAAGGAGCCTTCGACTCAGAATATCTATCTATGACCAGTTTCTTCTTCCCTGTCAAATTTGGTGGCCACAGCAAAGGCTATTGCTTTATTAGATTAAGATCTCCTGTGCCTGGCTAATAGCCTATTCTAGTGGACATGCTACAGCTGTGCACATTAATGCAGTACCACATGGTACCACTTCTGCACGAATGCATGTGTGATATATTAATTGGTGGTAAGAACATCTAGTGCCACAAACGTGTGTGTGTGTGTGTGTGTGTGTGTGTGTGTGTGTGTGTGTGTGTGTGTGCGTGTGTGTGTGTGTATGTGTAAAACATTAAGACTCCTTCCTTCTAGCTTCTTTGAAATAGACTATGTTACTGTTGCCTATGGAACCTACTATACAGTGGACCATTAGAAGAAATTTCCCTTATAACTTCATACATAATGGCCAATTTTGCCTCATTCTTCATGAGCCTTGAGTAACCAGTTTTGCTCATAATTTTCACAATTTTTTAGATTCCACATATACATAAAGTTACTCGTGATTTTCTCTGCCTAGTTTATTTACACATTTTATAAGGTCCACCCACATGGTCACAAATGACCAAATTTGACGTTCTTACGCAGGTTAATAGTATTCCATCCTGTGCAGGTATCACCTTTTCTTACCAATTCATCTTTTGATGGGTAGTTGGGCTGTTTCTGTTATTATCTATATATAGTGAGTTCTGTTGCAATAAACACAAAAGCAGTGATGTCTCTTCAAAATATTGATTTCTTTTGTACGTATAATTTGTGTGTATAATTTGTAAATTATCTCAAATATAAAGCAAATAGACTAGAGGAGATCAGTGACCATTGCTTTGTGATCCAAATTCTTATCATCTAATTGGTGCAATGAAATGAGCAGACTCTGGGACTTTCCCTAAGGAAGGTATAGTTTATCTGTTCTCATACTATCCACAAAGATGGCAAGGTGACACCTCTGTGTCACATTTGGACAACTCTGTTGTCCAAATCTACTGCATACCTGTACCCTTTGTTTGTCAAAATTGCCAAACAGAAATAACCATACTACAACAACCCTTTGGGAATAAGTAGTCAGAGAAAATGAGTTACTTTAGGGTCATCAAATATCTGAATTAATTCATATTCATCATGAGAACCACTGCCTACCATTGGAAAAATAATGGAGTCCTTATAAATGAGGCCCTCAGAGGCAGAATCCAGGAAGCACAGGAGCTCCTGGGCTCCATGGGTGACCCAGAGAAAAGGCCAGACTCAACCCTGGCCTTTCTTACAGCGTGAGATGGAGTCAGGTAAGGAACAGCAAGCCCATCCAGAAAATGATTCAGATCAAATCACAATGGATACAACCCATGCCGTTGGATTAGATAACACATGATTATCTACAGCTTGTCCTGTCGTGCATCATCTGTTTCCAATTGTAAAGTAAAACTCTTTTTTTAGTGTAATGCTCTCTGCTTTATGAACACGTATTATGTAAGTCTAATGCATCCAAAGTACTAAATCAGTAAGACAGATGATGTGGAAAAGGTGAAGAGTAATGTCACAAGACCAAGATGGAGAATCAAGTGAGAAAGGCTCTTGATGGCTGGAGAGATGGCTTGGGGGTTAAGAACACTGGCTGCTCTTCCAGAGGACCTGCTTCACAGGCACTGCACATACAAGTGGTGTACAGACATACATTCAAAACACTCATACACATAAAACGAATCTTTATGAAAGGAAGGGCCATGAATATCATGCCAACAATAGCCAGACTATGGTCCATGAATGTACATTTGAAACAAGCATAAATACAGCATAGACTCTCAGGAAATTAATCTGAAAGCAGATGTGTAGAATCTATCAGAAAAGCAAAGCACTGGAGATAGGAGATCAGTTAAAGATTTTCCAGAATCCAAAGGGAAGGAAGGAGATGAGGCCTGAACTCAATTAGGAACTGGGCTTCTGCCAGTCCTTAGGATGCCTTTGTGCAAAGGAGAAAAATATGTGTTTTGATGTGGGTTGGCATAGCCTGGTCATTTTGGCTGGCCAATGCCTCTGCAGTGCACGACCTGGAGCATTATACTTGGTAGCATTGGTACTGAGTATAGAAAGCAAAGCTAGGCATATGATTATATATAGTGCAAAATAGGAGGAGAAATCTAAACTGTAGGAAATCCCCTTAAAAGGACTGGGACTAAATGGTAACCGCATGATTCTGCTTTAGACACATTTCTGTTACAGATGAAAAACGAGAAGCATGTACCTATGAGAGCTACCTTGCAGACAAAGCCACAAGGAACACCAGCATTCTTATCTGTCCCAAAAGTCTTTCACTTGACTGAGTTATTAAATACTTGTTTGGGTTAAAAAACACATCTTCACTATAATTAAATTATTGTTAGACCTGAGTGTTGCAAACACGTAAGATGCTGTAAGTCACAAGAGTAAATAAAGTCACATTGAACTCCAAGTTGTGCCTACTTGAGACAAAGAGAGAGCATGTTACCTTCGGACCCTGTTCACCTTGTTGGCCTTTTGGTCCTCGGAGTCCTGGACCACCCTGGCAAACAGATGTTAAGTATTAGCTCAAAGACAAATCTCCAAACTGCATACTTTCTTCATCTTTCTTCATAATATGGGATTATGTCATTGCTATTTTATATGAAGCCCACACATTGTGTACCAGTAAACGTTCATCGTGATCTTCAGCTGGAAACTCCCCACCCAGTTCTGGCCCTTCCTGTAGAGCATTTCAGAGCCTCAGGAAATCTCTGATTCAGGTCCTTTTAAGCCTGAAAAATACTTACAGGACTTGTTTATTTAGAGCTTATATAGTGCTGGTTTTAGCCACATACAAAAAGAATAAAATACTCAATTGGAATAGAATTATGTGTTTTATACCAAAACTTCATAAAAGGCCAGTGAAAAAGCCACAATTCAACTCTATTTATTTACACAGAAATAAAAATAATTTAGTGTTTTTGAAACTACAATAATTTGTATTTCTTCCCAAGATGCTCTGGCATATTGATGTAACAACTGTAGTATCCTTAGTGGCAGTTGTCTTTATTAGACATATTTATGTACTATGAAATAAGTATGTGAATATATCCTTTATGTATTTGTTCATGTTTGTAAACACACATCTAAATACATATGTGTGCATCCTCTGAATGTTTTAATGGAACAGTGCATTTAAATAAATATTTGTTAAAGCAAAATTTAGAATTGAAAAAATGGAAAAGCATATTGTTAAAAACACTATATCACCTTAAAAATAATATGGTATAGATGATGTTACCCGATTTACTTAGGTTTTGCCCTTACTGAAGGTTGTATAGCAAAAACATGCTCTAGGATAAATGGGGAGGTGAGTGGTGTAAGCGCAGGCCATGAGACACTAGACAGTTTTCCTTCGGTTGTGCAAAAGGACTGAAGATCATTGAAAGTGAGCTAATGCTCTCCCTATGTAATTCCAATTTCCATGAGGCGTGCAGGTCGACTTGAAAATAAATCAACAGTATCAAGAGGACACATACAACATCTTACATGGAGTGGGTGGCAAGAGGATATGCCAGTCCTTCATGTGTAAGCAGAGGCCCAGTGATGGGACTCATACTGAAGACTACGGTGGCATAAAGGGAGGATTATGTGCATAAAGCAATGGGAGGCAGATGGCATGCTAGGAAGAAGACCATCTTGTAGATGTGTCAAAGTTTAACTTAGGATTAAGTATGTGACAGCCCTTTAGTCCAGTAGGCAGCACACCTTAGACCCAAGAGGAATGGTGTTAATGCTCTCAAAGAACATTCAAGGCTGAGCTATCAGGACTTACTGGGGGGCCAGCTGGTCCTAGAGCCACTTCATTGGTTTCCGAGCAAGAGCAGGACCGTGGAAGGTCTGGGCAGGACTCTTCATCCCGCTGAGGAGAAAAACAAAACAAAACAAAACAAAAATGTAATTGTTAACAAGACAGACTACATAAGCTTTACTGACTTTAAGAAAATACTTTAGATGTTTTAAGGTTTTAGGTGAACATGATGGTATCAGGTTCCCAAGTACACGATCTCTTCTGAAGGAGACAGTGTGGCTGCATATGGAACATCAATTATCACAGCTTTAGAGGGATTTGCTGAAACTAGCTTAAAATCCAAGTGAAGAAACAGTCAGGAGAGAGGGGAGAGTGTTTTTGGTTTCTATTTAAGTCATCTAGAACAGCAATGGTCTTTGAATTCAAGGTCCTAAGCACTTTCCTTGGGCTGCACCGTCTTTCTGTTTTGAGAGATAAAAGAAAACTTGTTGAAAGACTCAGTCAAAACTACTGCATATGGATTAAACCAAAGAATTAAGACTGCTTAAACACATCTATGTCTTGTGACAATTCTATCAGCTTCTGTCACTGAAACCAAGAAAACACAATGGGTAGGGCTTCTTTTTCTCTTCTCTTGGGATTTTTACTGACATGAGATGTTAGAAAATGATTGGTAATGCTAGGCTGACTAAATCCAAGGGAGTTTCCCGAATGCAGAGCGACGCAGAGTGCCTGGTAACAACTTTGTGCAATTGTTAAATATCCCATCTGGAACAGAGGCCAAAATGAAACTCAGCACTGAGGTATGAAACTATAGGACTTCACAGAGCCCTTCAGTCCTCTTGAGTAGATGAAAAGGTCATTATGTAAGACCTCACGGGATAGTGAGGTTAGATAAAACATGGCCAGACAATAGATCACCAAGATGAAAGTAAGTGAGTCTCCAAAATATTCAAAACAAAACCCTCAAAATGGTTAAACAAATGACCTAGACTCCTTTCATGGCCTTTTCTTTCAATGGTGGGCAATAAGGAAGGATTTCCATTCACATCTCCTGCTGACACAACTCATTTGTTCTAATACTTGGTCAGCTAAATTAAAACATAAATTTAAGTATTCCTAAAGATCGCCCAAACGAATTTGGCACCAGGCATCCCTGTTTCAAGACCCAGCAGTGGGTTTGCTATTGTTGATGATCTGTCTTCGTGGGACATAATTTATAAGCCACTGGTGAATAAAGCAAGGAGAAAAGTAATTAAAGAGCCTGGATCCTTCCTAGAATTGATGACCACATTTTTGCTAGATACACCGTGAGATATTCTGTTTCATTTGCATTGCTCAACCTATCTACCCTTAAGTGCAACAGTAAGATCTCTTGTTTAACTTGGGACTGGTTTAGAAACTTATTTTGATGAAGACAGAATGAGTTACTTGCTTCCTCAGACAGGCTCCCAGGAATTTACTGCCTGCAGTAAATGTTTTTATCTGGTTCTAAAATCAAAACCTCTAGACTTCATGAAGACTTGACTATGCTCATTATGTGGGTTTAATTATTAAGGCATGCCAAGATCCATTCACAGCAGAGCCTCCTCCTCCAGCTTGCTTTCTATGAGGATTCTAGGAGTCATGAATCTCCTTTTGTGTCTGTACATAGACATGTAGATACAACTTTAGGAGAAAATAGGACATGCTTAGTTTTCTGGTAGTATCATATAGATTATGACTACAGTTCCAAATTTGTGTGGCATGAAAACTCGAGGCAATCTATTAAACTTGTATTGCTACTGTGAGTATTTTAAAAATTCAATGAAAATACAGCAGCACTTGCCATCTGCTGAACTTCATGTGAATAACAAGCTCAAGATAGGTCAGAGCTTCATTCTGGGCATGGTGATGCTACCTTGTAATTCTGGAACTTGGCACGTAAAGACAGGCGGGCCAAAGCTCAAGGTCACCCTTGTTCTAGGTTCATCTCTGCTGCTGTCATGAAAACACTCTGGAAAACCCAACTTAGGAGAGGAAAGGGTCTGTTTCAGCTGACTTAGAAGTCAGAGCAGGAACTTGACACAGAAGCCACAAAAGAACTCTGACCATTGGCTCATTCACCGGCTCCTGCTTAGCAATTGTTCTTAAACAGTTAAGGCCTGGGGGTATTACTGCCTAGAGTGAGCTGTGTTCTCCCACAATTAATAATCAAGACAGGGCCCTGTACGCATGCCCACAGGTTAAGCTAAAGAGGATAATTCCTCCCTCGTGTGGCTCTAGGCTGTGTCAAATTGACAGTCAAAGCTAAATAGGACACTGGGCTAGACAGTTGGCTTGAGTTCAGTGTTGATGACATGATACTTTCTCACAGAACAAAACACACAAACAAAACCACTCTACAGTGTCCACAGCATATTTTGACAAATCTTTTTGATGTACTATCTTTGCAGACCTAGGTTTCAGTAGTTGTTATGATGAAAAGCAAGACAATAGGGCAAATTGGTTTATAAAAGGAAGTGAGGGTCAGGCATAGTCTGATCTCAAGATAGGGCAACACTGCCACGTTCAATAGGCATACGCTTCTCAAACACAACTACCATCTTTTCCTTTTGGTGCCTGCTCTGGCTATTGTGTTGTTAGGATAAGCCAGAGGCCTACAGCTAAACACTTCGTAAATGTGACTTTGAAGTATTTCCTTGGATCTGGGAAGCTTTGGAAAGCAGGAGGCTCGGAGGCACCTGGAGTGTGTGGCAATAGTATCTGCGGTACACAGTGCAAACCACGTGGGATTATACGTGATGGCCTCATTGGTTTCCTCTACTCTGTCTCTTTATTAAACCTTCCTGACTTTAATTATCATCACAAAAGGAACTGCTTATGGTACGAATACTGAGAAACTGGCTCTCATGTGCAAAGAAAAGAGAGATTTTACTGTTCGATAGAGGTGAAAGGGTTCTTACCAGACCAGGAAGTTCGCAGCATCTGTCTTTACTGGCCCATGATGTAGAGCAAACGATATCAAACATTTGTAACTGGAACTGATTCAGAAAGATAATGACCATTCAGTAAGGACAATACAGATAAAGTGTGTTCATAGTTCTAATTATTTCACCAGAGATAAGATACCAATGTATTTTTAGCATCATATTCCAGTAAATAAATTTAAAAATAAACCCAAACTAATTTTGTTCCTGAAACTGAGAATGATCACACATTCTGTCTATACTTGCTCCACCTGCAGTCTAAATCCCCTTCCCATCATTTCTTCCCCTTCTCAAATACACCGACAATAACCTTAGTTCTGGGGACAAAGTCCTCCTTAGAAGCCCCTTATACCTCCTCCCAAATGCCCCGTAGTCATAAAGCACTCTAGATGCCCTTCACAGATCACACCTCGCCTACTACTCTGTTATCTGTATTATCATACCCTTCAATTCTTCAAGGTCTTGGGAACTGCTCATCCCCGAGTCACTTAGCATAGCAGCTAACACATAATAAACACGCAGAAAGTCTGAGGAATAAATTTAGTTCATTCCTCTATGCCATCATTTTCACTGTAAGCAAAATATTATAGAGACTTTTCTGAATCAATAATGATAACAGAAAACAAAACAGTCCTGTGCTAGAAAAACTTATAAGGAATGGGAGACTACTAAATAAATATTGTGCTCAATGAGGTGCTGGGAGAGATTCATAAGGAGTGCCATGGGTACATAAACTTTGTGTATTTTTATTTAAGTAACTTGTCACACTGTAAATACTTAGCCCTATTTCATTCACATATGCTGGTAATAACTCAAGACACGAGGTGAACTATACAGAAATATCTTTATAACATTAATGGAGGCTAACACTAACTTAAGCACCTCATTGTTTCTACTTATTTCTTTCTACGTCATTTTGAAATATTGAGGTATGGCATCAATAAAATAACTGGGAAGATAATAATGTTCTTGTTTTAATCTACAACTTTCCTCCAGCAAGTAATGCTTTCAATAAGGACCTTAAATATGTAGGCCAAAGAATGCTACTCATCCTTAGCCCCGAGCCCTCAGGGTGAAAGGACAGTGCTCACATTGCTACCTCTATTGAAAGAGGCTACCGGAAGTCCCAGGAGTATCACTAAAAAGCCACTTCTAACAGCAAGAAATAAAATCAGGTTTTCTTTTCTCATGCTCAAGAATAACTGTGTGCATTATTGAAATGTTTTACCAGTAAACAGAAAAACCTTGAGTTTTGAAAAGAGACTCATTATTCAAAACACCTTACTTTCTTGAAATTATCATAGCAATGTATTATTTGCTAATATGTCAGCAGAATACATAGCTCACTACCACCACCCTTGGATATTTTAACATCCAGGCTACAAAGATAGATATCTAAGCCAAAACAGGGAAGCTATACAACAAAATAATGATCAATTAAAAAACTTAAAAATGAGAACATTTCCAAAAGTGCACTACAGCAGACTTTTGTAAATATAAATAGCAAGAAAGAGTTCAGATAGCATGAAGATTGGAGCCCATGGAGCCAGGCTTCTGGGATAGCAATCCTGAGTCCAGCCTTCATGAACTCAGTTATTTTGAAGAAATTAGTTCCTGTTTTGAACTTCATTTTTCTCATCTGTGAAAGTGTGTGCCAACATAGTTGAACACCCATACTCTGAATGTATGAGGCTTTCTGACTGTTGAAATGATGCCAAAAACTTCTCTATCTGGCTTTGCTGGGTGGGTTGCCTGTAAAGTGCAGACCCATTAAAGATGCCTAAAGTTCCTGTTGAATGTGTGTCAAAGGTATATGCAAAACATAAATACATCTAGTGTCTAGACTTGGATTCCATCTTCAAGATCTCTCATTGTGTATATTTGAATATTCCAAACCCTGTAGTTCCAAGTATTTCAGATGAGAGATACTCAATTCTATTAGCTATTCTGTTTGTTGTGAAGACCAAATGAGTTAATATGGAGAGGGTACTAGAACAGTGTCTGAAATACACCTTCAATAAATAGTAACTATCCTTTCAGAGCTCGGTGCACAACTCTCTCACAATTTACTTCTAAAGCTTATAAGCCAATAGTGTGGATTCAAAGCAGAAGTAAGCGTGGCGAGGGATGATACAGAATAGTTTTCTTCTAAATTTTATTATTTACTTTTAATGATCTGGGAAAAAATCTTAACAAAAAGACAATATTAAACAACATGTTTCAAAACTCTGCTCTGTGCTGGCTATTATTCTAAGCACTTTATGTCTAACATTTTTTTTTCTCAGATATCACCATGTACCACAGTGATGGTCAGATCCATTCTGTAATCCAGGTCTGTAGTACCTGAAACAGTTTAGTCTGCGTAACTGAAGACCATCGTGAAAGTTCAATTCCAGCTGAGATTTGAACAGCCCAACCAATGTGTGGTCTAAACCTGTGTGGTTTATTTAGTAATAAATGTGTCTGAGTTAATGCTTAAAATGAAGATATCCCAGGCTGATTTTACAATGTTACTCCACTTGGAAACATTTATTCAATGGGTCTTATTATGGATAACATCAGCGAGAGTCAGCTATGTCTGGAAGTCATTCATCCATTAAAAAAATTTAGCATTCCTGGATAAAACCTTCATGTTAAAATATTTTAGTGAATGGAAAGATTTACTTAAAGCAAAAGCCCTTCACCACCTCTAGTATGCATCAAGCCTTCTTGAAGTTTCTCCAATAAACACTCAACACTCAGCCACCTATTGCTGCATAATGTCTACATATAAACTTTTGCCCAGCCCTCTGCCCTGTGGAGTGATTAAGATTTGTATGAGCTCAGTTTATCTACTGAAGGGATCAAACGTCCACTAAATATTTGATGAAGCCAGTACTATCACTTGAAGAATGCTACTATGTGGGATGACTTTTCTTTCATAACTTAGATGGGATCTGCAGATCTTTCTTTGAGGACACCAAATTAATTCATAGTTGTTTTGTATTTGTGATAGCTCAGATTCCTTAGCTGTCCTTAGGACTTCTTTCCCAAGGCACATTTCTACAGATGGATTAAAAAACAGCAATAGCGAAATAAGAAAGGCTTCTGGCTTTTACTCCAAAAGCAATGGCATACGTAGCTGTTCAACTTCCACAGGAGATAACATAAAGATGTTATATCAAAGCATTTCGTACATGAGTGTCTTGGAATTCAAAACAACACAGTTCAAAAGACATATAAAAGACAGATTTTTTAAGACACAAGAAAAGACATGTAACCTTCCACATTTACACTTAGTAATTTCTCTAACTGGAATCCTCAGTCAATTGCAAATGCTCATTTTTCATCACTGGACATTTTTGTCTGGGTGTAACTCAAAAGGCAAGTCATTTGGGGTCAAATGTTAGCAAGAAAATAAGATTAAAATATTTTCAGCACTTGAGTCATTTTGATCTATGAATGGGAGTTTCAAAGTTCTCTTGGCTCCCCTTGCCACTCAGTACCGGATTTTCTCCTCCAACTTTTTTCTTAAAGAATGTAAGTATATTCATGAATTTATACAAATCAAGGGCTTCCTGTATATAACAAGATCCCATAGAGAGAGTTGCAGAGACCTAGGACACCTTCCATTTCTTACCAAGTATCCAACTTCTCGTTGACTTCATCAAGAAAGCAAGAAGTACTTTGCCATGGTAGAGTTCCGAGCTAGGGCTTGCTTTTAAGTTATTAAATTTTAGGAAACACATGAGCATTCCGATTAAATTAAGAAATGAAAGTTAGCCATTATTGTGCCTCTTGATAGGATAAATGCTTATGTGTAGAAATATTTTGAGAGTAAGATATGACCAAGGTTATTTGCAAGATTGTAACTGAAATAGTGAATCCTTGAAGCTGTGGAAGAAGAGATGGGCACATGGCCTCTGAATCACACCTGTTGTCTTAAGGTGGACAGAATCAGAGTCCAGCACTGCAATGGAAGCCAGACAGTCCGGGGGTGGGGTGGGGGGTAGGGTCAGAGTTCACATCTCAACTTCCTCATTTTTTTTGAAATGAGAGCTCTCGTTAATTCAAAGGTAAGTTTTAGCATCAATTAAGTAAAGACAATATGAATATCTTTTCTTATGGTTTTAGAATATTAAATTGATATTTCACAGGAATACACATTTCATAGACCACAGCAGACATATGAATTAACAACTGTTTTGATTTAAGGATTTAAAGAAGCAACACATAGAAAAATTCCTTTCAGAGGCCCTTGGTCTTACGAAGATCATTTGCCCCAGTACAGGGGAATGCCAGGGCCAGGAAGCCAGAGTGGGTGGGTTGGGGAGCAGGCCGGTAGAGGGGAGTTTCGGGATAGCATTTGAAATGTAAATGAAGAAAATATCTAATAAAAATGAAATGGAAAAAAAAAGAAAAATTCCTTTCAAAAATTCATCACTTGTTTCTTAACATCAGGGTTTTTTTTTTTTTTTTAACTTCATATATTTCAAGTATTAGCCCTCTATTGAAAGTGTAAAAAGATTTGGTAAAAATCTTCTCACATTCCATAGCCTGCCACTTTGTCCAAATAATGGTTTCCTCATAACTTATGATTTTATTTTGTTTTAATTTCTCTCTCTCTTGTGTGTGTGCGTGTGTGTGTGCATGCGTGTGTGTGTGTGTGTGTGTGTGTGTGTGTGTGTGTGTGTGTGTGTGTGCCTACACGAATGTTCAGGAGTGTGCACTTATATGTGTTTCTTGAGTATTTGACTCTTTTTTTTTCTGTTTGTTTTCTGGTTTGTCTTATCTGGTTTGGTTTTCTTTACTTATTTTGTTTTTGATATTTTTGAATTTTAATGTGTAGGAGGAAGAGAGGGCGAGGCTATGGGTGGGTAGAGAAGTAGGGGTGATCTCAGGGGAGGTTAGGATAGGGACAACTGTGATCAGAATATATGGTATGCAGGGAAGCCTGCTTTCAATAGAGAGAAAGGTTACCACTTGGCTACTGAAGAGTCATCAGCTAGTCTACTGCTGAATTCTACACCAAAACCTTTACTTAGTGAATAGAATTATAGGTGGCTCCTATAATGTTGTTTCTTGGCATACTTCTCTTTTATTTCAATAGCAGGAGGCTGAGTAAATGCCAAGTGAATAAATGCCTCAGTGTTAGATTCCAAAGGTAGAAAAGGCACTTTAAGAAATGTAGTTCCGTTCCAGATGATCAAGGCTTTTCTAGAATCATCAAGAAAGAAAGAGAGAGAGAGAGAGACAGAGAGAGAGACAGAGAGACAGAGAGAGAGACAGAGAGAGAGACAGAGAGGAAGGAAGGAAGGAAGGAAGGAAGGAAGGAAGGAAGGAAGGAAGGAAGGAAAGGGAAGGGAAGGGAAGGGAAGGGAAGGGAAGGGAAGGGAAGGGAAGGGAAGGGAAGGGAAGGGAAGGGAAGGGAAGGGAAGGGAAGGGAAGGGAAGGGAAGGGCAAAAAGAAAAAAGAAGGGAAGGGAAGGGAAGAGAAGAGAAGAGAAGAGAAGAGAAGAGAAGAGAAGAGAAGAGAAGAGAAGAAAAGAAAAGAAAAGAAAAGAAAAGAAAAGAAAAGAAAAGAAAAGAAAAGAAAAGAAAAGAAAAGAAAAGAAAAAAAGGTAACAAATGTCCTACAAAGAAAGACCTGGAAAGGCGAGGCAATTACTTTTCTTTACGCATATGTTTTGACAGCTAAGTTAAGCCTGCTTATTAGTTTAGTCTCCCTGGGGACAGCCACCACCTGCAGAATCTTGCATTTCTGAGCATGAGCTGTTTTCATTAAGAATGTAAGCAGTTTCTATACAGTAGTTATTATAACCCTAAATCCTCTTTCCTTCACTCAACTATGGTTTGAAAGGATACATTGTCTTTTAAAAGGGAATCCTTAGAATCTTCCAACATTTTGAATTCATGTCAGATTTGTAGGTGATCTACTCTTATAATTATTCCTCATGGAGTTATCTAAACTGTGCCGTCACACATACCCTTCTGCTGGTTACAGAGGAAAACCAACACTGGGCTGGATACTTTGTGAAACTAAAATTGAAAGGCTAGGACTTTTCTCTCATATGGCATTAATATCACTAAGCCACACCCCCAAAAGGAGGACTGATTGACCTACTCAATTGCATTTTTAAGCTCTAACCTAATATTATCCATTTCAGTATAAGCAAATTCTTCAGTAAGTGGGAAGACTAAGAATCTATTTAGGAGTCCTTCGCAGACTTCTAGATTAGAAGTGAAGCTGTGGCATTTTTCCCTAGTAGCCTTACAAAGAACTATTTACTTACTGACATCTATAAATTCTCTCTTTGTCTCCTACTGGCTGCAAGTTGCCACAAAGGGCCCTCTGTTTAACGAACTGCATTGCAGTTGGTGTCATAAAGTGAAAAATCACCATAAGTATACCTGAGACATATAGGCACATTTAGGTGTACAAATAAATTTTTTGATACTTCATTGATTATGTATATGGAGTATATAATTACCTCTGATGTAATTTGAAACACACTTACTTTAATTGTTATTATAAAGTTATAACTATAAAATACAAATAGGGGATAATAGGAGATATATTAAGAGATTATAGTCAATGACAATATGCTCTACTAGAGATAACACTGTTTAAGGAAATAAATTATGCAAATCAAGTAGTCCGAGGCTAGATTGTAGCTCAGTCAGAGCTCCTTGCCCGATATTCACAAGGTCCTAGGCTCAAGACCACAAGCAAAACGCTAGGTCTGAGAAGTAGCCCATTTCTATTTACATTCTAGCAAGGGTTCTTGGGCACTTATTCTGCTTGTAGAAATATGTCAGAAACTGTGATGGTGTTTTGAAAAGAAGCCAATGCTGTTGCTATTAAATTGGGGGGTTTATATTGTCTAAGAAGGTAAAATATGAATAAATAAAAAAAAACAATGTGACTATTAATAATCAAGGTGCAAATGCGTATTTAGTTGTCTGTGAAAGGTGAGGTGGAGGATGAAAAATTCATTGTTGTGAACATTTTCTTTTGTCCAGTGATGTAGCTGCTCATCTTTGAGTATTACTGTCAGGGACATTAGATGCACAAGGCTTAACGTTAAGAAAGTCATGGTAGTACTAAGTGACTTGGGCCTAGAGTTGCCCTCTCTCATAAATGGGCCCATCTAGTCATCCTCACACTGGCTGATGATGCATCGTAGCCTTAGTTTGCTAAATCTGTGTTTTTACAATCTCTCAAACACGGTTTCTAGTGTCATGTAGAGGAGAAATGTACATTGGAATAGTCAGTCTTCTTAAAACTAACATGTTCCTAGCTTTGGGCTGACTCATTGAATACTGCTAATGAGCTGGGAACACGCCTTGTTAAAACAAACCCTGGAGCCACTGGAACTCTGTTTTGTGGGGAGGGAGTGAAAGGAACGTGATTCTATGACAATTAAAAGTCTCCCAGACTTCCATTTCATTTTAATGATGTAAAAATTAGTTTAGATAGATCTTTACATGAGTAAAAGGATTACTGATGGCATAAAATGGTTTTAAAATCTACAAACCTAACTCAAACTGGAAGCATATGCTACATTCCTAGGTAGAGGTTTGAATTCCAATAAAAAAAAAAACCACCTATGACACAAAAAAGCTTCAGAGTATTATAATATTCAAATCTTCAAATGCACTTAGATGATTAACTAGCCTAGTACCTGAAGCATTCTCTTTATAATATACAGAAGCCTACTGCCTTGAGCATCCATATTTGCTTAAAGAGTCACCATTTATCAACTATCTATCAATCATCTATCACCTGTCAACTATCACTTGTTATCTATAGATCTATCTATCTATCTATCTATCTATCTATCTACTATGCATTTATTCATTCATCCACCCATCCATTCATCTCTTTGGCAGTGGGATATGTTCTTCTAGCTGGGCTGCCTTGTCTGGCCTCAGTGAGAGAGGATGTACACAGAGGCTGCCCCACAAAGACTTGATGTGCAGGGGCAGGGATTTCCAGAAGACCCCACCCACCCACCCACCCACTCAGAGGAGAAACAGGAAAAGTTGTGGGAGGGGGTGACCAGGAGGGGGAGAGCAAGCGAGCTGGAAGTAAAGTAAATAAAAATTTTGTACTCTGTCATTAAAGAACAATAAACATTAAAAGAAAAGCAGAAAGGAGAAAGAAAAAGAAAGAAAGAATGGAAGGAAGGGAGGAAGGAAGGGAGGGAGGGAGGGAAGGAAGGAGGGTGGCAGGGAGGGAGGAAGGGAGGGAAGGAGAGAGAGGGAGGGAGGGAGGGAGGGAGGGAGGGAGGGAGGGAGGGAGGGAGGGAGGGAGGGAGGAAGAAAGGAAGGAAGGAAGAAAGGAAAAAGCTAAATAAATAAACAAACATTAAAGGAATTTTCCCTGTAACAGACACACAGTTTCACGTCCTTGTCTACTTACTGGTGCAGAGTTTCCATTTGGTCCTCTTGATCTGACCATTCTTCCTAGTACTTCCACACCATCCGATGTGATATTCGCTGATGCATTTATTGCCTTCTGACCAACTTCCTTGCAGTCAACAACCACTTTGGCCAGAGTCTTGCTGACAACAACATGGAGCTAGATAAAATAAAAGATGTTTTAGGATGTCCTATGTGGGGAGAATTAGAAACTTATTTGTGCAACTGTCTGGCTCGCGGTTAAGAAGTACAGAGAAGGAAGAGCATTCTGTCTCTAAGTACTTCGCTATGCATCTTTTCCATGACTTCTGGACATTCAAGAATCAGTCCTCTAGATATTTCACTTTGACATACTTTAAAAGAGCCACTCTATATAAGAGATTTTAGTTAAGCTTTCTTGATGTTTTAGTTAGCACACAAAGTATTAGTGTAGTATGAATGTTACACATGTGTTGTTATAGTTAATTCTAATTTGTTCCCTTCCCCCACTGCCTTCCCAGATTTTCCTATCTCCGTGTAGCTGGAAGCAATCCTGACAGTGAAGGACATTTTCTTAAGGGAGGGGAAGGGTATGAATGAATACAAGGGAGAAGCCCTCTGGCTTATTGTCTGGTGTGATTTTCTCAAACTACAGTCTCAAGGACATGAAGAGCATTGTTGCAGCAGTCACGGGTTCTTTGTGAGGATATGGAAAAGCCAGATCTTTTCATCCTTTAAGTAACTAATTAAGGGTAGGCTTGTTGTAAATAAACCAGGTAACCATACTCTAACCAAGTTCTGACACAGAAATCAATCGGCCTTCTACACATTTTGAATTGGGATTAGTTTTGCTTTATGAATTCTACTTCTTTGTGGCAGACTAGTGAAAGGAAAACAAATCCATATTCCAATAATTATTTCACTCACCAAGAAAGGTAACCATGGCAACACTTCAAAGAGGCTTGGATGATGTGAATCAAGGCTATAAAAACTAAGCCAGCTAACACCATGTTCAAATTATGAGCTGACTTTGTCAGTAAATTAACGTCTTTTATATTAATATAGTTTTATTTTCCTGGTTATATTCAACTTTGTTCTGTTCCATGGTTGTATGAAAGATGAAAGGAACCAAGTAGATTCCTACCTATTTTTATTGAATATTTTAAGTTACATCAGGATAAAAGCAATTCTAGTCAGTAGAGCAATTCATTTGAATTTTTACCTCTCAGAAAGAAGCTAACCATTGCTTTAACATTCTTAGGAAAATCCTACCACCTTGCTTGCTTCTTGTTAACACTGACATTTACAAAGAGTAGAAATTGACTTCTGTATGTTCTTGGGAAATTGTTCTTATGTTTAAAACAATACAAACAATGTTTATAAAAGACTTTGATACATTTTCAAAAATATTTTGCTTCTTTGGATACATACACAAGTGGTTATTCCACTTATATAATTACTAACATTTTAGGACTATGTTTTATATCGAAAATGTAAAGGAGTGAACTAATAATCACTAAAGAATAAAAATAATCACTCGATTGTAATGCTTTGAACAAATCAAATCTGATCAGTGTGACTTGAACTTTCGTTGACATCTTCCACCATTAGTTGTATGCTGTGTCAGTATATTTTGTTTCTTGTTTGGCTTTACTAACACATAAACTAGAAGAAATTATTTCTTTCTACAGCTTTTAAACTTTGAAAGATTTACACATTCAAAGCCAATCATTAGCGAACCTCACGTCTAGCTCCTTGAGTTCTGGCAGGTAAACAAAGCTTTACCCTACCTAGGAGGACACAGGAAGAGTTCCTTGATATGAGAACACAAGCCCATGCCTAAGCCGGAGGCTGTGATGACCATCCTCTTTTGACACAAGTGATGTTGTAAAGGCTTCACATCTCCCCTACAGTGTTCCCTGGCTGCTTTGCAATTTGCTCTACACAACCAAGAACAGAGTCACCCATGATTCTAGTGGAATTCAAAGAGGTGTCAATAGAACTTTTAATTAGTAAACTTTCAGTTGTAAACCCCTACCCCCCCACACACACACTTTTCATATAGGTATGTAATCCTATCTAACAAGAAAAAAGTTAAGTTTTCATATGTAATTATTTTTCATTATACAATATGCAGTAAAGATGCCAAAAAAAAAAAAAAAACATAGAGAGCTCCAATTGGCCAGGAAGACCAACAATCCTCTCCCTCTCTCTCTGTCTCTGTCTCTCTCTATATCTCTCTCTTTGTGTGTGTGCGCACACACATGCATGTACACATATATATGTTCAATAGTTTGTGTAGAAGTCAGAGAACAACTTTGTAGAGTCAGCTCTCTCCTTCCATCCTTCACATGGGTCCTACGGATCAAACTCAGATCATTAACCCTTCAATACCTGGTGCTAAGTGCACCTCCGCACTAAGCTATGTCACTCTCCCCAGATATCTTTAGTATATTATACATTATGAGTTATATTATGTAATGTGGCAAATAAACACCAGTTGCTTAGCAATGTGGTGCTTTCTCCTCAAAGGGGAAATCTGGACCAAATCTGTCAATATATCCCATGAGAACCTGCTAGGAATCACAGGTCAGTGTCTCATCTCAGATCTACTAACTCAGGATCTTGGGGGTCATTATCAAGTCTTAAAGGAAGTAATTCTTACTCCAGTTAAACTCTGAAATCCAAAGCTTCATGAAGTTGAAGAAATACATTTCTGAGCTGAATGTAGTGGAGAATGCCTTTAATCCCAACACTCAGGAGGCAGAGGCTGATGGATTTCTATGAGTTTGAGGCCAGCCCAGTCTACAAACTGAGTTCCAGGACAGCCAGAGCAATGTAGAAAGACCTAGTCTTAAAAAAACAAAACAACCACTTCCCCATCCCCCACCCCACCCCCCACACACATACATTTCTGTTGCTTCCCTTCATGATAGATAACAGAATTGATAATTTCATTATGTGAAGCCTCACTCACCTTGTGAAAGCTTCCATAGAACATTTTCCTGATGTCGGGTCCTTCAAAAGTGACAGTTTGAAAATCTCCAGTATAGTCATAGTTGAAATAAGTTAGAGTTTTCCCACCATCTAGTCAAATAAGGAAAAGTTTTAGAAGGTGAGTAACTTTTTCCTAAAATGCAGCTTGACAGAAAATAGTGAATCCATTCTTTTGGAAGCACATTTAAAACAACATGAGGGGCTGAGACACTGAACAGTCCACAGCTTCCTACAGGCTCTCAGGTAGCTAACGTAGCTGACTTAATGGTATGTACTGAGGGGGCGAGCAGGAGCCTACACATGCCCTTCCCTTACACCTCTTTGCCTCACCTCATATCCATATCACCTCTTGAGAGATGCCATCAACATTTAGAGTAAAAGAAGATAATGAGAGAGAACATTATCAATAATATTAGAAAAGAAAGTCAAGCTAAGCACTTTGTCCTACTACTAGCCCACCACAGACACCAGCTTTCCCAGGACACGATGCATTACCACCCAGATGTCCCCTTTATTATGAACAGACAAACAAAAGCTTCTTAATGCTAAGCCCTTTGTCTTGCAAGGAATATTTTGTTATTAAAAATAAAAACGGGGTGGGGGTGGATAGGTGAGAGAGTGGGTGGGTGGGGGAGCACCTTCTCAGAGACAAAGGAGGATGGGGTGAGGCACTCTGGGAGGGGGGACAAAGAAGGGGAGCAACATTTGGAATGTAAGTAAATAAAAATAATTTAATAAAAATAAAGAGGAATAAAAATACCCTTTTCTCAACAATGTTTGCTTACACTAATGTTTAATTTTTACTTTGCTTTTGAGTGTAGTAGTCTAGTTTCCTTTCTATTGTCTGTAAGAAACACTCTGACCAAAAGCAATCAAGGGGAGCAAAAAGCTATTTAAGCTTACATGTCACAAATCTATCACTGAACTCAGGGCAAGAACTGAAAGCCAAGCCTGTTTGCTATTCTGTGCAACCAAAGAGACTAGAAGATGCCATGGGAGGTGCAGCTTGATGCTGGTTTGCTAGCAGATTCATGCTTATCTAGCTTTCTTATACAGTACAGGACCACCTGCCTAGGCAAGGAGCTGTCCACAGTGGGCTGGACCTTCCAGTATCAATGACCAATCAAAACAGTCCTCCAAGCTAGAGAAAGTACCCAAGGAGCTAAAGGGATCTGCAACCCTATAGGTGGAACAACAATATGAACTAACCAGTACCCCCCAGAGCTCTTGTCTCTAGGTGCATATGTAGCAGAAGATGGCCTAGTTGGCCATCAGTGGAAAGAGAGGCCCATTGGTCATGCAAACTTTATATGCCCCAGTACAGGGGAATGCCAGGGCCAAAAAGTGGGAGTGGGTGGGTAGGGGAGTGGGGGGGAGGGTATGGGGGACTTTTGGGATAGCACTGGAAATGTAAATGAGGAAAATACCTAATTGAAAAAAAAAAAAACAGTCCTCCACAGACAGGCTCACAGATCAATCTTGTCCATACAGTCCTTTATTTGATACTCCCTTCTCAAGTGACTCTACACTGTGTCACAGTGACAGTTAAAGCTAACCAGGACAAGGAGCAAACTAATTTTAGTCATTTTAAGACTAAACCTAGGACATATATGGAGTTAAGGACTTAATCCCTTCAGTATGTAGATTCTCTTCAGTTGCCATATCTATGCAGAAAGTTTCCTTCGAACTGTTTAGTTGTTGATTGCTTTCTGTACATTAAACACCTCTCATTTATTTCCTTTGGAAATAATAGCAGACTAGTCTCCTCATCCAAAAGTTTGCAGGAAGGTAGTCATGTCTTTCACGTTTTGGATTCTAGCTTCATTATAATTTTGAGACTCAATAACTTCAGAGACATGAATCAAAAGCTGAGCACTGTGTACTACACTTCAGAGCAAGACATGGCAAAGCTTCTTTTAATGGCTCTTCCTCAGATGGGTGTCTCAGTTCCTGTGGCCATCAGAAAACACATATTTCCCATGACCACAGCCCATAGGTTGACAACCACTTTGTGCCTAGCTAACACTGGCACCAATCAGGTGCTCAGGGAATGATTTCTTTGTTTGTTCTTGTTTTTTAAGAATTGTTTGTTTGTTTGTTTGTTTGTTTAATATTTATGAATATACTGTAGCTGAAGACACACCAGAGGAGGGAATCAGATCTCATTACAGATGGTTGTGAGCCACCATGTGGTTGCTGGGAATTGAACTCAGGACCTCTGAACCACTGAGCCGCTCTCCAGCCCCCAGGGGGCATTTCTTGAGAGACTAGGATAATAGGTGAATGAGTCAATGATTTCATAACTCACTGCTTGTTGTGTGGACATTACCTAATTTATGTTGACACATGAAATGTCGAGATGACATTCCACATGCACCATCAGGTATACAGCAATTGCTACACACATAAATATACTTACTGTCCAATATGATCCCAACTAGCGGCTCAGAATTTTTGTTTAAAATCTCCCAAAGAGCAAATGGCTCCTGTGGTGTGTCAGGAAGAATCCGGAACAGGAAACTCATTGTATAGTCAGAAGGCAATCCTTCTGGGTGCAGATACCTGGTGGTGGGATAAAAATAACACCTCACTGTCTCGTGCTTGACAGAAAGTCATCCTCTGACCATAAAGTAACACATGTTTACTAGAGAAGCTTTGAAAAACAAAAGGAGATCGCCATCAATCCCTGTAAGATCACTGCTTTGGGCTGGCTCTCCCACTTCTGGGAGTATTCTCCCATTTCCTCCTCCCGATTCACTCTAGGGGTGCTTGGGTTACAGACATACACCACTACATCCATTTTTTCTCATGGGTTCCGTGTATTTAAACTCAGCTCATCAGGCTAACAGAGCAAGCACATTTATTGCTGAATCATCTCCCTGCCTTTAACTATGGGCTTTACCTCACGTCTTTGGCTTCTCTGAGTTTTCACTTCAGAGTTTGAAAGATGTTAAGAGGCTCAAGAGTTTCCATGCATCAGGGTTTAGAATTTTATATATGGCCCACTGTGTTGCTATGTCAGCATCAATTACTTTTATGTATTTTAAGATGAAAATACGATAAGGTTCAACCAGGATTATAGAATGGGCTGATGATTTATGTTGATTTTTCAAAACTTTTATGTCCAGTGTGTAAGAGTTTAGCTTGCATATAGTTCTATGTAACACATGCATGCCTAATGCCCAGAGAGGCCACAAGAGGTCACCAGATCCCCTGGAGGTGGAGTTACAGATGGGTGTGATCTGTTACATGGATGCTAGGAATTGAACCCAGGTTCTCTGAAAGAGCAGTTAGTGCTCTTAACTGCAAACTGAGCCAAATTATCAGCCCCAGGGCTGTTTTTAAACAAAGAAATATAAACATCATTTGCTCTAAACATCATAGAAAATCTTACCATAAACTATTACAGTAAATTACAAATTGACATCAATCTTTATATTGATATATAGTAAATGTATGACTGACTTTAGCATCTTGCAAAGCAAACCTACTTTGTTGGCTGAGAAACCAGAGCATCCTTATGGATTTGATAGCATGGGAACAAATTGAAGGTACCAGGTTCCATAGATACTCCTTCCACTGCAGAAAAGTCCTTTTCAACCAAACCAAACATTTCCATCATCTTAAACCCTACAGTGGTGAGACAGATACAATGGTTAAGAACAAACGGGTGCTTTAAAAATTTAAAGTTTCATACTAAATATTTAAACAAAAACAGGCAGATAGACCTCAAACAAGCATCAATCAACATTTGTATTTAAAATGTGGTAATGACTGCTTCTGTTTTTATGTTTTCATGAGATTCTTGTGTGTGCAGATGTGTGTCTCTCCATCTATATGTGTTCCTTGGGCTTTTACTTTGGCATTTTTCTCCTGTTTGTTTACTTGGTCCTATTTTGTCCTATTTGCCTGATTGGTTTGGTTTTCTTGTCTTATTTTATCTTATCTTATCATAATTTTATCATATTTTATCATAATTTTTAGATGGCTATCTGTTTTCTAATGGTGGTATAGATTTCAGATGGAAGGGGAAGAGGGATAGTCTTAAAGGAGTCAGCAATGGGAAACCAGAATTTTATATCATATGAATAAAAGAAAAATAGGGAGAAACCCCATAATGTATACCTGCAAGATCAACTCCATCCTTGTGCACCATTGGGCAGGCTGAAAAACAAAGCAAGCAATATAAAATGTGTATCTTCTAAATGCATGCCCCCATTGTTGTGGGCCCAGGAAATTAACACAACCTTCCCTAGCTTTCTACCCATGACCTGTGAGTTAACGATAATATGATGTAGCTATGGTTTTCTAACGTCCCCTTTTAGAACCAAAGGGTGACAGCTTCCAACCATTCTCCTAGCTCCGCTGTTAAACCAATGGTTGTCATGTGAAAACACATGTTGAGACATGGTTTGATTAGGACATCTTTGAAAACTAGCTCCTACATTTGTTGCTTTGCTTTGCTTTGCTTTGCTTTGCTTTGCTTTGCTTTGCTTTGCTTTGCTTTGCTTTGTTTCTGTTTTAAGACAGGGTCTTGCTGTGTAACTTGGGCTGATACTAAGTGTCCCAAGCTGTCATAGATCATCCTGTCTCACACTCCTGTGGTTAATTCAAAGTGTCCACTTGGGAAGCCCTTCATCAACCTCCCCTAAAGGGAGGAGAGAGAATGTTTATCTCATATGCTCAAAACCATAGTACATAACACCTGCGTGACAACCAGTGCTGAGTCTAGAGTTCTTCCTCAGCTCTAGATGGGACTCCTTATTTAACCAGTGTTAGATATTTTAGATTTTTTAACCCATACTTATGAATACAAGTTCTCAAGGACTAACTTGCTGATGCAGTTTCACAGACAAAAGTAATCAATTCATCTTCAATTTTCTTAAAGGCATCAAAGTCATCCACAAAGAAGACATGCCGTGAGCTGGGCTTGCTGCCGATCTGAACCAACTCGGAGTAGTCAGCGTCAGCCACACCGATGGCAAAGATGTTGAAACCTACAACAGGCATAGAGCAGACCTCTGAATAATTTAAACTTCACAGAATACAGTGCAAGACACCTGATGCCCAAATGACTGAAATGTGCTCGTTTTTGGAAGCCCAGTAGGTGTAGCTAATTGGCCAGGTGGTGGTGGCACGTGCCTTTAATCCCAGCACTTGGGAGGCAGAAGCAGGCGGATTTCTGAGTTCGAGGCCAGCTTGATCTACAGAGTGAGTTCCAGGACAGCCAGGGCTACACAGAGAAACCCTGTCTCGAGAAACCAAAAAAAATATAAATTAAAAAATTTAAAAAAAAAAAACAACAGAATTCTTAATGTACAATTTCATTATGTGAGAAATATTCCATCATCCCCCCAAAGAAATTTTCCATTAAAAAAAGTAATAAAGCTAAGCCCCAGTTGATACATTAGCCCAAATGTTTCTCATTTGAGTAACGTATTTACAGTTGCATACTTTTAATATTTATTCTGACTTGTCCCAAGACATCCATCATCAGGGAGAGAGTAGTGGCTACACGGCTGCTGATGCAGCTCAGCTGTCTTTCAGTTCAGGGCTCAGCCCATGAAATAGTGCCACTCATAAGCAACATAGGCTCTCCCACCTCCATTAATCCAACTAAGAAATCTATCACAGGCAGGCCCGAGGGCCAACCTGATCTAGACATTCTCTCATTGAGATGAGACTCCCTCTCTAGGTGATTCTAGAGTTTGTCAAATCCATAATTCAAACAAATCATCACACATATATCATATAACAGAACCTTCACAACCATCCTGTGAGAACATTTATTTTACAGATTAGGAGACAGCCCTTTATAGTTGTCCTTTCAATACTATTGTAACTTGTTGCTGCTGTTCCCTAGACAAGAAACCTTGCTGTAGCAAATCACAGCATTTTCTTTAATAAAAGCACCTAATTACAGAATTGTCAAGGCATGTGATTTTTTTGAAATCTGCATTATCCACTAGGGGATATTTAATTAAGCAGATAGGAATGTGTGCTTAAAGCCAGAATTGTTCTCGGTAGCCATGATGATATATATATATATATATATGAACCTTACCATCTGCCTGCATCTCCCTGGAGATTTTGTTGACATCATCTTGTGACCGTCCATCAGTTATCACCACGATGACCTTTGGGATGCCTCTCCTTGTCCCTGAGTCTGATGTAAATAAGGTATCCCGAACATGCTTGATAGCTTTTCCTGAAACAAAGAATCGACACCTCCATTTCACTCCTTCACATGCTTTCTCCAGGTGAAAAGAGTGGGTGGGTCAGCCTTGTCACATCAATGAAAGCCATTGAAAATTACGTGTCCTGGGAGCTAAGGCTGCAACACAAGGGCAAGGTACCTGTGATGCGTGTGTGAGGCCCTGGATTCCACACTTGATGCCAAAACAAATCAGCCAGGCTCGTGACAAAGTCACGCTCAAATTCCTTATGATCACTGTCAGATTTCACTGGGCATTGTTTTGTCAATGTCTGTTTGGGTCTTACCTGTTTTAGTATTTCCTCCTTTGTAGGAAATGTGTCTAATTGCATCAAGAAGGGTCTCTTTGGTTTTGTAAGAATCAAGTTTGAATTCTGTTCGGGGGTCATCAGTGAACTGAACCATTGCCACCTGGAGAGACAGGGTGAATCCACTTTTACACAGTAGGGACTTGCACGGGGTCAGAAGACACAGAAGCACTGTCACATCCATAGTTTAAATTTCTTCCTTAACCCAATCCTCTCTTTAAGTTTTCAACAGATCATATATCAAATTTGAAGAAAAAATAAACTTCACGTTAGAGGTGCTTATTAAGAACTAGAATTTGGGGCTGGAGAGATAGCTCAGCTGTTAAAGGCTAGGCTCACAACCAAAAATATAAGAACTAGAATTTAAAAGAAAATATTTCTAATGGCTATAAGGCTTTGCCAATTCGTTTAATAAGTAAAAGTTGACCTCGTAAATCTGGCTACTGGCTGTACCACAGAATCAGGATTGTATTCTTTATAAGAGCTTCCTGTGACACAAATATAAAGTATTTACTATGATTCTACCCACTGTACAAAGGTGAAAACCGAGGCACGTGAAATCAAGCAAGAGGGTCAAGCTCATTGGCAAAGCAGGTAGATGAAGTCAAGTATGTTCTACTCCAAAATCTGTGACCTCACTCATCTTAATTTCCTACATTTTGCTCCTATCCCTGTGACGCTATGGGACAATTTTGAGTTGGTTGTTTCATATTTTGATCCACTGAACTACGAGTATCTGTCGAATGAATGGAGTGGTTTCACATTCTGCATGACTATAGCCTGGCCCCTACTTTCGAGACTGTCATATCATTGAGGGCAGAGAAGAAAGTATGTATAAGGAGATACTCTGCCTTAATATAACATAAGTACCCCCTACTGGCCTACCATCTTTAATTTGCTGATCTCAGCAGCTCTTGCAGGGACACCCAACCTACTGACACTGAAGTATGAGGCTGTCATCTACAGATCTGTTGGGCTACATCATAGTAATACTGGATGCATGCATCCCATGAGTTACAGGTTGGACACATTAGCATTCTATCATCCCAGTTCTACGATTACATCCCCTGACATGTGACCATGGTAAGAGACTAAGAATAATATCTAAATGCATAGGGTAATGCAGTGATCGACTGGCTGGCCTTACCTGAGTTCCATCTGCACCAATCTTGTCCAGGGCTCCCACAGTGCTGTATAGAAAATTGATGATTTTATTGAAATTGTCATCTCCTATGCTCCAAGATCCATCCACCATGAATACCAGGTCTGCCTTGGCAGCTTTACATACTGAAGACCAAAAATATATTTAGAGTCAGGGTTAGAGGAAAATATCATCATTATCAAGACAGAAGACAGATAATCATTGCCTTCTAGTAACTACATCTCTTTCCAAAAGGAAAAGCTTAAGCTATTAAGATCCACCTTCTGTGCTCCTAAAACTGTACCACCATTTCCCTTTCATGCCCAGAACTCCCATTTATGGTTGAAAAGCTTCTACTGAGCATGTGAGAACAGGGAGAGAAATAAATCCAGCAACCTCTGTAAAGAATGAAAATGAGAGATAGGAGAAATGGGAGTGAAAGGGGGAAAGACTGAAGCAAACAACAAGCATTATCTAATAGTCACCGACAAAACATAAGTCTATGCAACCACACTGCACACACTGAACACTGTGCTTGTTGCGTCCGAATTAACAGCAAAGGGGCCAAGCTCGGGAGGAGGATGTGATACAGTGGGATCAGGGGAATTACAAGTTGGGTAGGGGATGTGGCACAGTAGCTAGAGTTGCCCACCCAGCATACTCAAAGCCTTCTGTTTGATCCCTAGCACCACATGAAACTGGGCATGGTGGCCCATGTCTATAAACCTGACATTGGGAGGTTCACAAGTTCATGGTCATTCTTAGCTACTGACAAGTTTGATTTTGATACCAGCCAAACCTACATGAGACCCTGTCTTTTGAAAGTCTACAATTATTTGGAATAAACATAAGCAAACTTTAATTGCTGTGTTGCTCAAAAATCCTTTCTAGGCCTTTTTACCATTCACTGGTACATGCCATATATATATAATTATTAATACTAGTGAAAGGAAGTCACCACCAGAGGTTACAATTGGGTAGCAACATAATAAAAAGTCACCCAATAATATAACCCAAATCCTTCTCCATTGAGAGCCCCCTTTCAAAGTCCCTTGTTATCCAGTCCTCTTTCTGGCTATTACTGTGGATCATTGCAGTTAACTCTGTTGTATGCTGAAGCACACAATTTGTTCTTCAGTAATCTCGATCTTTTCATCGTAGTTCAGCTACATACAAACAGTCTATGAGATAATTTCCCTTCCTCCTTTCCGAGAAGCAACAGCCCAGTTCTTACTACAGGAGCTGACTCCTTTCCATTGTCCATAAGGTAAGACAAATCACCCTTGAGGGACGTCACACTCAGGGACAGTGAGGAGCTGCTGGTCTGGCTTTCATGACTTTCATGTGACTTTCATGATTTTATAGATTCATAGTCTGACTCTAAGGCTAAAAAAGGATTACAGTCTTGTCATTATAAGCGGGAAAGGAAATCATGCCCTCTCTTTCCACAGAAAGATGAAATGGATATCATTTTATCTTCAAAATGAAAGCAAAATGTATTTTAAACTTTACTAATGTTTGCTTAGAATAAAAGAAAATTCATCAACATGCATAAAGAAATTACATTCAGGATACAAGACTGTGTTTTGTTTTCATTTTTTTCTTAAAGCCTTTTTTTTAAACTTGCATAATAAGTATCCAGGATAACTTTGATAATAAAATTTTATATACTCTAGGCTTTTAAATAAAAATTCCAGTGCCAGAAGTGGGATACCTCTTCTCCCATTGTTGATCAATGGTATCCTGGAAATCTCCAAAATAATACAGGTTATCCCATAGCTCCTGGTTGTGCACCAGAACATATTGCTGAAGACTCCACACTTTGGCCACAGGACATAGAGAAATCATACTTGTACTACCAGAAAGCTTCCCTCCTGCTCGATACCTCGATGGACCAGACGGTGTTATGTTGGCTACATTGGGGGAGCTGCATCAACAGTCTAACCCAGAGGTGAGCACTATGAACTAACATTTGTGTACACATGTGTTTGTGCCTGTGTATGCATATCAATGCATAAGGAGCCCTGAAGTTGGTGCCAGAGGTTTTCTGCATCACTCTCTCTACCTACAGGGTATCTCACTGAATTAGAGCTTGAGTTTGCCATTTTTTGTTAGCCTGGCTGGGCCACAAACTCAAATAATCTACCCAGGGTTATGTGTATCTTGCCCAGTTTTTATGCTGATGCTAGGATTCCAAACCCAGGTTCTCTATGCTTTTACCCGAGAATTTTACCAACTGAGCCATTTCCCTGGCCCAAAATTATTTTTTTCTAAGCAAAGATTTTACTAGGTCATCTTTCCTTTAACTGATCTTCTTGTGGCATCATAATTTTAAAGGATAAAGCCCATCTTTTATGTCACATACAGTACCCTTCATAATGCTGCTATCTTTGCTCTTTACTGTGCACCATTAAAGTATTGAAGGTTCCCCAGACACACAATGGGTTGTTCAAGCATTATGCATTCCATTATTTATCTCTTAAGATTGTTGGTTAGCAGTCACTAACCAACCACAGCACTAATTGTTCTCATTCCTGAGCTGTCATAGTCCAGTTTCTCTTTTATAACTCTGACACAATTATCCGCATTACCTATTTCTCTTATAATACTGAAAGCAAGCAAAAAGCAGCAGTCAAGCACTATTACCCCACGCTAATAAATGCTCACTGATGGGATGAAAATCAATGACCACCACTTTGCTTGGAAGCTTAAATAATTACCTTGACAGCCCCAGCTGCTGCATTGAGGATAGAAGCTGGAGAGACTTTTCAGGGTAAACTGGAGACCATTCCCCATTGCTTTAAAATTCTACGCTAGCCTTTCATGTACATACTATGTAACTACTCTTCCTTTGTGAGCATTCTCTATTCTGAGATTTTCAATGAAGTCAATATTGAGCAATTCTGTAGGAAAAATTTATGTGTATGACATTTATTATTAAATGATTTTTTAATTGTCATGGCTTGATAAGCTATGTATGCACATTAAGGAGAAAATTAGGTAAGACAATAAATAATTTATATTAATTCCTTGGTTTTCTTCTAAAATTTGTATTTAATTTATTTTTGAAATGATGTATATTTGTACGTGTGAGTCGGCCTATGTGAGTGCAATCCCCAGGGAGACCAGAGGCTTGGCATCAAACACCCTGGAGCTAGAGTTACAGGTAGTTGTGAGCTGCTTGATGTAGGTGCTGGGAACCAAACTCAGATCCTTTGCAAGATCAACATGTGCTCTTTTCTGATGAGCCATCTCTCCAGCATCCACCGTGATTTTCACTGAATGAACTAACTCACACCTAACACTGGATCTAGAATCACACTGTCATTCTTGTTCTCTTACCTTCCTTTGCTGGTGGGATGGTTGGAGGAAAAGTCGGTGGTTCCGTGGGAAGTGACTCTATGTAGGAAAGGGATAAAGAATACTCATGAGCGATTTCATCTACTGGAGAGAAGTGGTACAGTGAATCTTTATTCAAGGTCATCAATGATGTTGATAACGGCCTTCTTTGACGATCTGCTTTGAGGACTGCTATAAACGAGTCACAGCCAGTGAAAACTGGCTTTATTCATCCTTTCATGACACACCAAAGCCTTGAAATGTATCCTGCCCCCATTCAGGCTGCCCAGCAGGAGTCGGTGTAATCAAACTGCCAACTACAAAGTGGTTCTGATGTTGATTTAAGGCAGAAATCCTGGTCCTCTGGTGAGATGTAGGTTCTGGCTGCTTTCACATAGACAGTGAACCTCATTTCCATTCTGCCTAAGTACTGACCATCAGTCTTTGTCCCTGACACTTCTAATCCTTTCCAGCCTGTGTCTCCAAAGATGCCACTTACAAATGAAATATGATTCACTCTCTATTCTGCTCAGTGTGAAACTTGAAAAAAGCCTCTCGCTTCTGGGGACCAAGAATAAATACTTAGGGACTGGAGTGTGGTCAGATCTTTTCAGCATGCAGATGACCTGGGAACAGTAAGAGAGAAAACTGATTCTTGTGCCAACTCACAGCAAAGCACCAAGGAGTTGTAGCACCATTGCTACCTACAGTTGTAGGTAAAGATAAAATAGTATTTTATTTTTCATTTTTATTGATACCCAACACTGAAGATTTAGAAAAAAAAAAGAAACAGAAAATTCTCATCATCCCCGTTTAATATTTGGGAAACGCCCATTCACAAAGGGGAAGTCCAACTTCAAGTAACGGACAGATGGGTAAGTTCAAGCTCTGACAGATGTTTAAAGGGAATTCTTTCATAAGAAGAGATGAATTTTGTATTCTTTTCCAATCTGGGACACAATAAAATTAAATTAGCTCCATGACATGAGTGAGTCAGCATGAAAGAATGAGGTAACTGTATATTACTGATAAAGGAAAAATGTCCATGAACTAATTACTGTGTGACACAAAGCAAGACACAGGACACCATGGCAAAATCCCACTTGTGGGTAAAGTAAAAGGCGTTTTTGGAAGAAACCACAGTGATAGAAATATGTCTTCCTAGAAAAAAGAAGGAGGGAAAACACACTTTATGTGACGCTCCCGTTCAGTTATGGATATATGAATGCCTATTGTTCTTAAATGTTGTTGTTGTTTTGAGAATTCTAAAATTAAAAGGGAGAGAGAGAAGACAAAAAGACAGTTTCTTTTTTTGTTGTTGTTGTTGTTTTTGTTTTTTTCCCTGCAAGAAGAGAGCTTGCCTGCAGAGAATACTCTGCCCACTGAAACTAAGGAGAGAGCTACCCTCCCAGGTCTGCTTATAAAAAGACAGTTTCTAATACTAAAACTGTGACTGCAAAACTTTCTTTAGATCACTACAAACTGCTTCCAAAGCCTGGCTTACGCACTTTAAGTGACTTGGGTCATCTTTGTTATTAAGCATTTTTTTTTAATATATAAGATGCAGACATATCCTCAGTTTCATCAATAAACTCAGAATCAAATCAAGGGGAGGTTTGTTTGAACAAAGCATCCGGCCAAAGAATCTCTTGGGTATGAGGAGCACACACTGTGGTGCCACATGCTTATACTCCTTACTTGGCACACAGATGGTCCTTATCATCAACCATATGACAAGCTGTCGCATAACAGATAAACAGGCCTGATCTGTGCTGCTTCAGAAAGTTGAACTTGAGCCAGTGGATGGAAGAAGCTATTAGAAGACAGATATCTTCCGTATCAGGGAAATATTTACATCAAACTAAGAGATCCAATTGGGATTAACCCTGAGTTGGTACCTAACAAGGGTAAGATTAAGGTTAGAGGACTAAAGTAAACCAGGGTCACAAAGTTAGTTGTTTCTGACAGTCAGACAAGCACTGAGCATGAACAGGGAACTTAGCCTATAAACCTGAGAACCCAGAAATTAAAAGCTTCTGGCAGATTGGCATCAGGAGGGCACATAGGCTGTCTTTGAAAGGCGTCCAAGATTTTAAAATGTACTTTATAAAAAAATTTTTTTAAGTAAAGGTCCAGAGAAAAATGCATGATAGTGAGCTGTAGGTCTGAGGCAAATAGTTGTGACTCCCAAGAAGGCAATGGAGAAGACAAAAAAGTAGGTATTCGATAAAACACAAGAGGAAGCACTCCACAGATGCTCAAAGGTGTTGAAAATTCACTGCCACCATTGGCAGTTAGAAAATAGACAGTTAATTTTATGGATGAGCAAAAAGAATCTCGGAGGTGTTGAACTTCTCAAGACTATGATGGCTGAAAGTGGCCTCACAGAGATCCAATAAAACATGCTTGAGTCCAAGACTTGGATACCACCAAAGACCTGTTACCTTCAAACATTACATGATGAGTACCCATAAGACATAACTCCAGTCAACCAGAAAGGAAAGGAGCACCTGATACATTTCATGGCTTTGGTAAATGTCAATGACATACTCATTAAAACATGGTAGATACAGAGGGTGGTCTGCTATATATATTTTATCCATATAAAAGGTCTAGGAAAGGATTTTACAAAATAAAGAGCATTACCTGAGGTTACATAAGAATGGAAAGGTGATAACATAAGGATAAAATTTCTTTGGGATGATGGGGATGCTTTAAGATGGTATGATAGTGGTGTTCCTATGACTCCTCCAGTGTACTCAAAATAACTGAGTTGCCCACTAAAAATGGCTCTTAGATTTAATGATATAAATTATATGTCAAGAACACATGTTTAAAACGTTAGATATATTTATTGTGAAATAAAGTTTCTCTATTTAAAATTTTAGTTGATTCAACATGTTATATTTTAATCAATTATTAGGGAAGCCCCTCACTATGTAGCAGTGGCCAGACTGGAAGTCAAACAGATCCCATTGCCTCTGCCCCTTGAGTGTTACCATCAAGGATGAGTTATATAACACATGAGCTCATCCAGTGTTTTTTAAGGGAGTAAGCTGATTGTGATTTCTTTCTCCATGGTCCTAGAGGCTACTATATCTATACAAGGTGGTGGTTCTTTCTACATGCCATGCAAAAACTGAAGGAAATCCCATCACCTGTTCATATTCTAAAATCTGAATACAAATTAGAGATCCTGAGTTAGGCATACAAATAGAACCACCCTCAGTTCACTACTGTTAAATCTATTTTAGCCATTTCAATGGCTGAGGCCTCCAGGTCAGGAACTTTTTATTAAGAGCTACTGTAAGTCCTAGAGGGGATAGGGGCTCCACAAGAAGACCAGCAGAGTCAACTAACCTGTACTCTTTGGGTTTCCCAGAAACGTCACCAACCAAAGACTATACGAAAACTAGACCTAGCCCCAACACACACACATATGTAGCAGGTGTGCAGCTTTGTCTTCAAGCAGGTCTCCCAACAACTGGGGTGGATGCTTACCCTGACTGTTGCCTGCCTATGAATCCTGTTCCCCTAACTGGACTGCTTTCTCTGACGTCAGTGAAAGACGGTGTGCCTAGTGCTGCAGTGACTTGAGGGACCAGGGTAGATTGGTACCCAGAGGGGACCTCCCCCTTTTCATAGGTGAAAGGGAGGGATAGGGGACAGGGGCCATGTAAGGAGGAGACTGGGAGGAGAGGGGCGGCTGCAATTGGGGTGTTAATTAATGCGGAAAAAAGATACTCTAAGAAGCTGGCACCCTCATCTCCTTGGAACATGTAAAAAGTGTCTTGTTTTAATTTTATACTTGGCCTTTCCATTCCGTGCATCAGATCTGGGGCCAGCTTGAAAAACAACACAAGGACCTCTTAAGGAGGCAATAACTCCAGGGTCAGTCAGTTGGAACACACCGTTGGCTCTGAGCCCACCCTCACTGCTGTGATAAGATGGCATTGTCCTCAAGCTCAGCTTCACACACCACATACCATGAATGCTTCTCTGAGTTTGGATCATAATGTAAATCATTGTTTCAAGCCTTTTGCCATCAGATGGCCCTGGGGCAACATATGGGGAATGGAAAAGAAAATACTCTAACGGCAGTAGCGGGGCATTGTGAAGAATTTCGGGGTGGATAAAGGGGGGAAATTGTACAAGGCTCATATTCCCAGGCAGCAAGAACTATTATTTTTCTAAACAGGGTGAAGCTGTAGATCCATATAGATATGCGATTTGCTTATTTTGAGGGGGATCACAAGAAGGCATTTGACTTACGTGTTTTCTGCATGATGCTCACACTGGGTCCCTCTAGCTCCTGGAGCTTTGTGTAAACACTGATTTTATACTCTGAATCAGGCTGAAGTCCATAGAAGCAATGCCTGTTTACGCCTCCTCCCACCGTGGATTCCTGTGCTTGTGTGTCTACATTAAAAGCAAAACAAAACATATGTGAGATGAAAAACATGAAGCAGCCATTGCGTCAATCATTAACTTCTAAAATGCATTCTAGGAAAAGCCTATGTCACACAACCCCACCATTTGCATTTATTTGCAGCATTGTATCTCCAGGTAAACCTTTTTATATATTCACTGAATTTCTTCTGTTAAAAATTACATTTGTAGACCACTCCAGACTTCAGTATGGTGAAAGCAACCAGGAAATCACCGGATCCTACAACAGATGTTGAGTCATCAACCTTCAAGTGCCAAGTCCAAGAAAGCTAAGACTCTCCATCTACCCCAAACCAGAACTGCTGGCAAGAAGAGTCGTCAGTTCAGTTCCAAAAGTAGTGGGAAGGTGCAAAAGACTGCCAATAAAGACAAGAAAACCCTGCCATGGATCCCAAAGAGAAAGACTTCTGAGAAGACTACACCACCTACAAAAAAGACTTTAAAAGCCAAGGGAAAAGTACTATTCGGTCACTACCACCTCCTGATGGAAGAGATGAAAACTAGTACTGAGACAGAGCCGGACCATAGCACTGTGAAGAGCTCCAGTGTTTCGATGAGTGACAAGGAAAGCCAATAGCCTCTGAATGCCACCAAAGACCTAGAAACCCATTCAAAGGTCTGGTACCTGAGCATTGTCAAACTATGTAGACTGAGTATGTACTACACAGTGCTTTGACGCTGATGAAAATAAAATCAGTCAGATGTGGAAAAAGTTACATTTAATATGGACAAAAATAAGGCTTATTATTGTTTGATTCCCAAGTCATGTCTTTATTGAATGAAGAACTATGACTGCACATAGTTATGTGTACGAGTCTTAACTGATCTGTTGCACTCAACTCCCATTTATTAAGCTTGATTCACCAGAACATAGTCACATGATCACAGACTTACATAAAAAGACCGGTCTTTAACTGCATACAATTTAAGATCATCCAACAGGGTTCCCTTCTAAACAGTGATCTAAGACACTTCAGTTAGAATTTGTTCTCATAGTAACATGCACAAAAGCTTGAGGCATTACCAGGGCAACAGAGGAGTTCCCAGAGTGCCCCGTTTCTTCTCTGTCACACATGATTTTAATGAATATTTTTAGGTTGGCATGCAAAACAATGGGTTTCATGACAGCATTTTCATGCTATGTGTCATTACTCTTTGTTCTAAGTCATCCCCACCCCCTTACTGTCCTGCCTTATCCTCCTCTTTGTGGCCCCTGTCATCTCCTCAAATAAACTGCTTCAGCTTTCATGTCACACAAATTTCCTTCCCCTCTCTTTTTGCTTCTTGTTCCCTCTGAAGACCTCTTCCTCCTCTCTCTTATTTCCCCCTACACATACTCAAGCTTAGTTTATCCTTGAACTCATTGTGCAGCTAAATTTTGTTGTTTTTTTTTTAATTTCTGATCCTTCTGCCTCCATCTTCTGAATAAGAGATGAAATAAGAGACATGTGAACCATGCCCAGTTTTGTGAGGTGCTAGGGACTGAACCTTGGGTCTTTTGCAGAATAGGGGAGCATTCCATCCCCGAGCAGCACCCCCATCGCCAGCCTTGATTTTGATCTGACACCTGTGATGGTTTTATCTTAAAGGCGACTGAGAAAACTTAGCATGCCTCTTCTAAACTTCCTGGTTGCACTATGCAAACCCCTCTGTGTTCTTTGAACAGGACATGGTGCTGAAATGGTTTAAGGCCACAGAGACAGGAGAACCAGGTCCTTTCAGGTCAGTCAAGGAGTCAGGTCACACATCACCGCACCTTCTGTCTTCCCCACGTCAGAGGCACAAAGAACGTTGGAGGAGTAACCATTGACCCTCTTCTCTTTTCCCTCGCCCACAGTAAAATTCCTATCACTTTAGAAGAGTTGGTGCTGGCCCTGGGGTCTGGAGCCAGAGCAATGGGTTAATCACATTCACCATTATGGACAGCCTACTTATTCTAGGTCCCGTGTTGGCTGTTGTTGAATGATAACCACCACCGCAAACGGCAACAGCCAAAGAAGCTAATGAATGCTTGTCGTGTGCCAAGAACTATCATACAGATTTTTATGTCTACTAATCCTTTCTATTCTTATATCACTTATAATTATCCTCACTTTAAAGACAAGAAACTGGAGGCCAGAAACATTAACAAGTTACTACAGTGCCAAGCTCAGCCACAAACTGAAATTTGAATCCAAACTCTAAGCTCAGGTCTCAGAGCGTGTCACTTACTGTCCACTACTACGTTATAGTGTAAAGACTTAATTCTTCACAATCAAACATTCTGAGCACTCTGGAGTGCTCACTAGCTAGAGCCCAGGTAAGGGGTCCTTACAAGTCAGGGCTGGGACTTTCGGGGGTTTTTAACTACTGAAGAGTTTCAGAATCAGGCATAATATTTATTTCTTCACATTTCTAGATATCTAGGTAGATGGAGAAATTGTCATTACTACAAAAAGAACAAATATTAAAATTTCCCTCCGGGGCCAGCAACATGGCTCAATGGCTAAGGGTGTTTCCTGCCAATCCCAGGACTTGAGCTTGACCCTAGGAACCCACATCATAGATGAAGAACAGAACCAGCTCCCACAAACAGTCCTCCACACTTGCTGTGGCATGTGTGTGCTTCCCCATCCCCAGCCACCAAATACACAAATAAAATGTAACTTTAAAAACTTCTCTTGGAGGCCCTTGGTCCTGTGAAGGCTCAGTGCCCCAGTGTAGGGGAATGCCAGGGTGGTGAGGTGGGAGTGGGTGAGTGGGTGGGGGCAGGGGGAGGAGGATAGGATAGGGGATTTGTGGAGAGGAAACAGGAAAAGGGGATAACATTTGAAATGTTGAAATGTAAATAAATAAAATGTCCCATTTAAAAAAAAAAAAAAAAAAACTTCTCTTGGAATTAAGTTAGATTCTGTTCCCTAAATGTTGTCTTTGCTTTTCCTAAAGATTTTTAAAATTTTTATGTATATATCTGTGTGTGTCTGTGTGAGAGCATGCCATGTGTGTAGGCATGCTTGAAGAGACCAGAAGGTGTTGGATCCCTAAGAGCTGAATTTACATGAGGTTGGGAGCCACCCAACACAAGTGCAGGTAACTAAACTACTCCACAAGTCCTCCGCAAGAGCAGCAGGGGCTCTAAACTGCTGAGCCATTTCACCAACTCAAATTGCATATGATTAATCAATGCCTTATAACTGCTTATTGCTAGGAATTTGGAAACTGCTCTCAAAGGCTACATGGATTCAATACATTATATATTTTGTTTAGCAGTTAATAGGAACAACCTGCTTCTCCACAAAAAAATAATAATAATCACTTCAGAATTTTACTTTTAAACCAGCATGTGCAAAATATAAAACAGATGAATTGATTATTAAGTGAAGATAACACAGCACTTTTGCCTTTTAGAAAGCATGACGTCCAGACAAACTTTGACTTTATATTTCAATCTATATCAATATTTATGTATCATGATAAACATTATTTTGAATTTTGGCTATGGAACAATGTTGACCTCTAAATTAAAGTCATTTGGTAAATGACATTTGAAATTAATTTCTGTATATTATGAATATTAAGGAATTTTATAAGTGAACTTTATAAGTAATATTTATTAATATGTTAGCACTGGGCTAAGAGGATGTGACGACTGGGATTCATCTTCAGCATCACAACAAAGAAAGACAAACATACTTGTTCCCAGCAGCATACTGTCTACCTGAGTTGTTTCTCATGTGTCATATGTAATGATCAAGTGCAAAGCATTGGTACTGGACCAGCAAGATGGCTCAGCTGGTAAAGATGCTTGCTCTACATGCCTATTGACCTGAGTTTGATCCCTAGAACTCTCTTCAACATGGAAGAAGAGCACCAACTCCACAAAGCTGTTCTATGGCCTCCACGTGACCTCCCTGTGTGGTAATAACACTTAAATTTTAAAATGATTACTGTTTGGTAAGATTGTATTCTACTGTGAAAGCCTGGCAAGCTAATTTTAATGTCCAAATTCACTCTGTGCTTCCAAGGCCCAGAAACCCACGAAAACTGCTTCTTTCTGGCTTCTGAGCAACCCTTGCAACTGACTGGAAGTCACTATAAGCTACCCATAAGACAAATATTTTCTGAATCTTATGCATACAGTATAAAGATCTGTAGCCACAAAAGCTTTCCAGGGATTCCCTCAGGGAATCATCTTTAGAAATGTTCTATTTCTGCCATTTCCTATTTTCCACGGATATCTGTGTACTTCTTAAGGACCCTTGAAAATAGGATATTAATGGGCTTTACTGGAAAAAATTAATAAATCCACAAATCCTTGGAAAATTGGAATGGGCATATTAAAATTAGTGGCAAAGAATATTAGTTTGATTCCCAACAGTAACAAGGAAGGGCTCCATGAGTGAAGGTTTTTGGCATGTGTTTCAAGTCTAATGGCTTTGCCTTAAAGGAAAACAAAACCTAAAATTGATCAGATGATGACTAACCCTTTTAATCCCTCTGCCCACGGTAGAATGTTAATTCAGTTTATTTTCTTAGAACAGAGTAAAATGGTCTGTCTTTGTATATTTATTTCTAAAAAGTAAGGTAACCTACATTCTGGATTGTTATTGAATCGATAATGATGTCACCATCTTGGTTCAAAAATGGTGCCTTGAGTGGCTGCAGAGAGCCACATGCAGAGGCTCTTCAGAATCAGGACAAAGATGGTGTTAGAATTTTATGACATAAAGACTTTCTGTCCACAGATCTCTCAAATACCTGACCCCAAATCACCATGCCTTTGCATCAGACAGTTTGATTCTGATATAGGTTGCATGTAAAATTTGTTTCTAGCCTTCGTCTTTGATAAAGTGTTCCACTGCAATCCTCTAGTTCTTATAATAGACACTAGCACACAGTCAGCATCTCACCCCTAAAGGAGGGAGAAGGGCATGTACCCTCTGAACTCTTTCCTAAGCAGGCTGCAAGAATTCACCAAGCAAATTAACAAGGAGACGTGGTATCTTGGCCTTTATGACAGGAACTCAGAGAGAAATGCTGCATCAAACCTTAGCTGCCATGTTAGCTTTAAAAAAAAAAAAAGATGGAGAGAGGAAGAGGTGGAGGGGAAGGGGAGGGAGAGGGGGAAGGGAGAGGGAGAGGAAGAGGAGGAGGGAGAGGGAGAGAAGTTAGCAAGGCCAATTAAGTCTCTCACTTTGATCTATGCCAGAATTAACCAAAGCCTGATTTTGGCAAATGGCTAACTGACAAGTTTTAGTTCAGTCTTTCCCCATGTGGTGCTTGTCCTTCTGGTGATCTTTTCCCCTCTCTTAGCCATAAAAATGTCCTAATATTTACACAAGCAGATGTCTTGTGTTTGCCAGCCTTGAATCCCACCCTTTTTTCCTTTGGATCCAGCCCTCCCCGTCTTGGTACTTATAATCTGGACAGCATTAAATACCACCCTGCTGCTCCTGGACACTGCCACCAGACACAGGGAAGTTAACCGGGTCCAACCAGTCTGTTTATTTCATTCCTGTGCACTCAATGACAGATTTAGAGGCATGTGATCAAACCAGACCAGCATGACTCAGTTTCTGGACTTCTGTTGGAAATATTGAGAAAGAAACGTCTCTTTTCACCATGCCTATGAAGCCAGAAACTGGAAGGATGTCACTCTGGATCTGACTGGAACCCCATCACAGAGCCTGACTGAGTATGAAAAGCAGAGTGGGACGAGCGAGCAAGACTCCATCTCAAGACTCTATTCAAACTCCTGAATCCAGAGGTGCCTGAAGTTGGGCACAGTTATGCCTCTCAATGTACAAGCCAATAACTGGTTCTTTTGTATAACTCCCTTTATTCATGTTTCTATAAATGTAATAAACAAATTTGAATGGTGCAGCCTGGACAGTTGGCTTATAAATGTGTAGGGAATTGTCACAGTTAATAATTTCAAATAAGGTGATCTTTGGAGAAACTGAAGCTCAGAGAAGAAAGATGATGAGAATCTGAGGTTACAGCAGGGACATCTCCACTAACTTCACATCGGGATGAAGGTGTGTATGATCAGATCATGGGGAAATATATTACAAAAAAAATAATATTTATTCATTCAACAATGAAAATTTGACTGAGGTATTCTGCAGCAAGTTAACCTATCTAACTTTTCTCTAACACAAGGGAGAATCAAGGCCCATTTACCCCCTGATAGCTCCTTTGACTGGTGGAAAGGAAGAGAGAGATCTGCAGAGGCAGACTATGTTGCCAGAGAAGTATGTCACGTGACCAAAACCTGGGTCTTATCCTCCCACTGGGATGATGGGCATCATCCATTACGTCATCCTTAACAGACAATGAATAGGAACAGCAATCACAGTTCTCTGTAAGATGAAGGGGTCCCACACCACTCTTCCCCGCTCTGAAGAAGAAACCCAAGTCTTTGAACTAAACTCTATCAGTTTAAATACCAAAAATGTCCCAGAGACCTGGGATGTGAGAGGCTCCCATGTCACCAACCCACCTTCAAAAATATTAAGCCAGAATTGCTCCTGTCTAAAGGAAATGCAGAGACAAAGAGTGGAGCAGAGACTGAAGGAAAGGCCATCTAGAGACTGCCTCACCTGGGGATCCACCCCATCTGCAGACAACAAACCCAGACACTATTGCTGATGCCAAGAAGTGCTTGATGACAGGAGCCTGGTATGGCTGTGCCCAGAGAGGTTCCTCCAGAGCCTGACCAATACAGATGCAGATGCTCATAGCCAACCATCGGACTGAGCATGAGGACCCCGATGGAGAAGTTAGGGCAAGGACTGAAGGAGCTGAAGGTGATTGCAACCCCACAGGAAGAACAACAATATCAAATAACTGGACATCCCAGAGCTTCCAGGACTAAACCACCAACCAAAGAGTACACATGGAGGGATCCATGGCTTCAGCTGCATATGTAGCAGAGAACTGTCTTATCTGGCATCAATGGAAGGCGAGGTCCTTGGTCCTGTGAAGGCTGGATGGATGCCCCAGTGTAGGGGAATGCTAAGGCAGTGAGGCAGGATTGGATGGGTGGATAGGTGGGGGAGCTCCCTCATAGAAGCAGGAGGGAGAGGGATGGAATAGGGGGTTTGCAGTGGAGAAAGCGGGAAGTGGGATAACATTTGAAATGTAAATAAATAAAATAACAAATAAAATAAATAAATAAAAACACCAAGAAAATTTAATTAATTAATTAATTAATTAATTACCAGAAATGCTTTCCCCGGATGGACCATCTAGTGATTGCCATATGCAGGGATCCATCCCATAATCAGCTTCCAAACACTGACACCATTGCATACACTAGCAAGATTTTGCTGAAAGGACCCAGATATAGCTGTCTCTTGTGAGACTATGCCGGGGCCTAGCAAACACAGAAGTGGATGCTCACAGTCAGCTATTGGATGGGTCACACGGCCCCCAATGGAGGAGCTAGAGAAACTACCCAAGGAGCTAAAGGGAACTGCAACCCTATAGGTGGAACAACAATATGAACTAACCAGTACCCCGGAGCTCTTGTTTCTAGCTGCATATGTATCAAAAGATGGCCTAGTCGGCCATCACTGGAAAGAGAGGCCCATTGGACTTGCAAACTTTATATGCCCCAGTACAGGGGAACCCCAGGGCCAAAATGGGGGAGTGGGTGGGTAGGGGATTGGGGGGGGGTGGGCATGGGGGACTTTTGGGATAGCATTGAAAATGTAAACGAGGAAAATACCTAATTAAAAAAAAAAAAAAGAAATGCTTTCCCCACAGCTACTCCCACATCTCCCTGACCAAATTCTTTTTCCAGCAGCTGTAGATTAGAATCTGTTGCTGATAAACACCATTGGGTGAGAGACAACAGAGCTAATCCAACGTCCGAGTTCCTCAGCTACAAACGATGATGGGGAGTAAATGAAACAACACTTCTGTCCATTCCTTTCAACATGACAGCGATGCTGCTTGAAAGGCTTCTTGCAGCCTGAAAGTCATTCTGAGGGCGTGTGAAAGACTTACTTACACACTTTGATTCATTATGTAGCCACCAAAGGGTCTTGGGTTAGGAAAGAACTCTCTGTGGTTTGGGACTACAGATCAACAGTTATACACACTAATCATATCTTCTGGTAAAGAGTCTCAGTGCTTCTCTGCAAAGATATTGCGCTAAAAATCTTGAATAAAAATACCTCTAAATAGTAGTAGTTCCATTGATTGCACTGATTTTCATACATATTACTGTCAACCCAAAGGGTTAAATATTTTTCCAAACTAGAGTAACTTATACTTCCTTCATAGATTCTTAAAACATGCGGATCAAATTGTTGCGGGACCGTCTGGGAGTGTGATATTAAGCTTAGTATCTTTAAGCCTAAAAATGACAGTAAATATTAACCCTTCTATATTAAGTATGATCATAGAGAGATATGAAATAAAACTCAAATTCTGTAGTTGTTCCTCCACTCATAGTAGGCATATCTTTCATCTCCTTTGTCTCAAACATCCATAACTCACATTTCACACAACCATAGAATGTATATCTTTTTTAATGTTTTTCTCGTCTTCACTGTTCATTCTATTTTGAACTCCTATATGTCAGACCAAACCTCAACAGATATGGACACATGATGCCTCCTCCTGTATAAGAATGTGTTCACAAGTTACCACCAAGGCAAAGAAACACTCAGAAAAGCATGCCATTTGAAGCTGGTCGCCATGGAGTGGGTAACACGGTGCTAGCACCGTGCAATTTGAATGTATGCTAGTTCTGGTTATTTGGCTCCTGAGACCAACAGCAGATTGCATTGTTTAGGAGCTTGTGGATGCAAAGCATTGATGGATAAGCTTCTACATGCATCTTCTGAGCATGTAAATATGACTTTCCAAGATGATCTGCACAGACGCAGGCATGCGAGTACTTCACAAAATTGTACTTACCCTGAAGGGATTCTAGAACTATCCTGTAGGCTGTGGCATGGCGATGTATTTGCCACCGAGCACACAAGCTTGTCATTTCAACCTGATTGGCTTGGAGATCTGTCACCCCTAAGAACACTGTAACAAAACAGAAACAAAACCAAGTCAGGGCAGGATTCATTATTTTAAATGGCAATAGATATCCCATTATGATCTCATAAAATTAGAGAAAAGAATTAGTTATGAAAAGCTGGGGACAGTGAGGAGACTAGAAGGTGAGGGAGGAACTCCTTTGCTGAGTAACGGAGAAAGGAATGAAGCTAAGTGTCCCATCACACAGTGGGGCTATCACACAGTGGGCCTGCTATAGCTTATTACAATGCACTGCAGGTTTTAAAAGCAAAAGAACAGCATATTTTGAATAGTCTCACCACACACACACACAAAAGATAAACACTTAAGGAGACATATGCTAATTATCCTAATTAGATCTTGTCATGATGGATCCATGTATTAAAAACCCACAGCATACCCTATAAATATGGGCAGTGAAAAAATAATAAAAATAAAAACAAAAATGTAATGGAATAAGAATGAACCAATTGGAAATTAAATTGTAAAGTTTGCACATGTAAGCAAAACTATTTGGGTTTCTTCACTTTAGAATTCTGATCTACATTGGAGGATCATTTTGGGGAAACAATGGGAAAGATTTCTTCAGGACAATATAAAAATATGCATTTGGTGCTTATCATTTAGAATCAAAAGCAAAAAATTTGCATTTCCCAAATAACCTCTTCCTTCCATCTGACTTTTCTTTTATGTCACCCTCTCTTATTTAACTCATAAAATGAAATTACTACATAATTATTGTTTTCAAGATAGTAAAATAATCTTTCATAACCACAATTTACATCTTCATTTTGCTCCTCTCTGGTGGAACATAGGGGGAAGACTCATTTTCTAAAGCCAACTAAAATATTCCCTTCCCCACACAAGTGTGGGGCAGTGAGCTGTGATATGCAGCTTGGTCCCTGGTCAAGCTCAGATCAAGCAGGTGACTGTCTACAAGAAATGGCAGGTGTTTGGCCACGCCCCTTGAAACCCTGGCTCCTGCCTCAGCTACAGCCTCCCACAGGCCCTCCCACACCATCCCCACCTTACCCTCCCCGACCCCCCCACCCTCACCCACCCAGAGGTGTATGGCCATCAGTAACAGGTATTCTGCCTGGACTCCACCCTCACAGTTACCTGGCAACAGCCAGGTATGCTCTGCCCCACCGTTACCTGGCAACAGCCAGGTAGGCCTGGCCCACTATAAAAAAGGGGCTGCTTGCTCCTCCTTCCCTCTCTTACTCTCTAACTGTTGCCTCTCTCTTGCCCTCTTGCTCCCCCTCTCTCTGCATTCCCTTCCCCTTCTCTCCACGTGGCCATGGCCGGCCTCTATTTCTCTACTCTCTACCTCTCTCTGCCTTTCTACAATAAATGCCTTAACACCATGAACTGCCTCTTCTCATTGGTACCCACCATGGGGAACAACGGAGCAGGTCTTCCTCTAAAGAGCCAAGTCTAATCTCACACAGGAGGCCTCCCTGTGTTTCCAGCCATTGCTTCCACCAAGCCAAGCCAACCTGCCCTAACAAGCCAGAGAAACTCTCCTCCCCGCAGGACCCAGCTGGAGCACTCTTCTCCTCAGTCCAGAGCCCACCAGTGGGCCCTCCACTCCTTTTTCATCTCTTCCACAGCATCCAGAGGCATCTATGGTGCCCAAGAGTGAGAACCTGTCATCCTCTGCCCCCCTGTAGGCCTCAGGACCCCGAGCCAATTCCAGCAGGTCAGAGGGACCTCAGACTGTGCTCCCCACCCCCAGAGTGGGGTCTTGCAGCTTCTCACAGCCCATTTACCACCCAGCAGCTATGTGGGGTGTGCAGTCAAACTTCCCGTGTCCACCTCCATGAGCGGCCCTAGCCCTGTGGCGGGCCAGACACAGGACACCATTTTAACTCACACACAAGAAAGGGAAATTAACAATTATAACAACCGTGCTAAAATTGTTTTTAAAACATTAAATTGCTACATATGCAGCTAGAGATACAAGCTCTGGGGGTACTGGTTAGTTCATATTGTTGTTCCACCTATAGGGTAACTGACCCCTTCGGCTCCTTCGGTGCTTTCTTTAGCTTCTCCATTGGGGGCCCTGTGTTCCATCTTATAAATGACTGTGAGCATCCACTTCTGTATTTGCCAGGCACTGGCATAGCCTCATACGATGGCCTAGTCAGCCATCGCTGGGAAGAGAGTCCCCTTGGTATTGCAAACTTTATATGCCCCAGTACAGGGGAATGCCAGGGCCAAGAAGCGGGAGTGGGTAGGTAGGGGAGCAGGGCAGAGGGAGGGTATAGGGAACTTTTGGGATAGCATTTGAAATGTATATAAAGAAAATATCTAATAAATAAATGAATGAATAAATAAGACAAAAAAAACCCATTAAATTATGTTTCATTGTGTGAGGTTGTATTTTACTTGAGAGGGAGAGCAAGCAACAACTGTTTAACGTCTACTTAATGGGTGAGAGTATAAAACAATTTAATATTCTCTGTTTTCAAAAGTATGTTTGGAATGTTCAGCATTCTTACTAGTGGAGGGAAGGAGAAAAGAAAAGAAAAAAAAATAGGGAGTGAGAAAAGGAGTACACAAAATGATGCCAATAAAAACGAGTCTGGAGACACTGCAAGTGGTAGAGACATAAAGCAGAAGGGTGGAGTCAGAGCAGGGAGAGATGCTGAGAGCAGAGGCTCCAGCATGATAAGGAGGAGCTGGGCGCTGCTGTGACAGCACAGCAGAGGACCGTACTTAGTGACTGTGCTAGTACCAAAAACAGTGTCACCTCAGTAGTCAAGAAGACAGAACCATAGGCAAAAGACGCCCTCGAGTCCTCAAATACAGAGAACCCATTGTGTGTGTGTGTGGGGGGGTGCTGTGTGTATAAGTTTCTAGGTTGTTTTATTTTGGTTTGGTTTGGCTTGATTCCCGAGAGCTGGGATTAAAGGTGTATTCCGCCACGCCGGACTTTGTTCCATTTCTTATTTTTGTTTGTTTGTTTTGTGGTTTTTTTAAGATAGAATTTTTTTATATAACCCTGATTCTCCTACATCAGCCTCCTAAATGATGTGGTATCATCATACCAAATGGTTGGGGAGGCAGGGGGAACAATTCTTTTGAGATAAAATTATAAAGCTTATTCAGTATCTAATCTTTGAGATGTCAAGATACTCCACAGAAGGGAATTTAAGAAGTTTCCTTTCATAGAAGTACAGAATCTACATGAAATGAAAGGTAGCTTGGAGCCGGTCTTACAGAAGCCAAATTCTTGAATGACATTTTTTTTACTAATCATTCTATTTGAGATAAATATCATATGCATGCCAAGTATAACACAATTATTACAATAATAATAGCAGCTATTCATAGAGAACCTGCCATAACAGGCACTTTGCATACATTGGTTCCTGTAGCATCCATAGCAACCATGGTTGCTACAGGATGGCTATTGGCTTTATCTTAGAATTGAGATGGTTTGTGATCCTAAGACAGTAACTACTTTGTCCAGGGCCATCACTAATACGTAAGGCAGTTAAGTTTCATTTCAAATTTTCTATCACCACACGTCTTAAGAATGATGTGCATGCTACTAAAAGCACACAAGTGTACTTTATAGAGCGTGTTGTCTCTCCATCATGTGTATATTATCTTCATTATGTATTAAAAGTACCAACCTTGGGTTTATCAGAGAGATATGTTTTTTTAACGTATTTGGATCTGAACATGTAAGTTGATCTAAAGAAATACAGCAGATGATATAGAGGTATATAACAAAATTTCAGAACAATAGAACATGTCTATTGAAATTTGGAAAGCACTACATAATTCCATTTGTGTCTAGAAGTTCAGATGCCAATGAGAAATCCCCATATGAAAATTCATAAAAGAATACAAAAAGGTCTTAGAGTGGAGTGACATGTACTTTCAATCAATGATGTGTGGCGTGGTGTGTGTGTGTGTGTGTGTGTGTGTGTGTGTGTGTGTGTGTGTGTGTGTGTGTGTGTGTAATGAGTAGCAGTACTTTGAGAGAAGGCAAACTTCTCCTTGGCCCAGCTTTAACTGGCATTGGCCGTGTCAGACTATTGGCTATTTGGAAAAACTCACCTAATTTGAAAAGTGCCAACAGACTTTCCAGAGGGAAATCCTAGCTGCAGCCATCGAGTCGATCAGAAAAGCAGCTGCTGGCATCTGCCTGCCAACTAGAACTCTGGACAGCCCTGAGAAACTACCACACCTTTCTTTCCACAGAATGCCATCCAGAAAGAGTAATGCAGGGGGAAGAAAAGCCAATGGCTGCACTGAAAACGGGGAGTGAGAGACAAGTCTCAGGGGGAACCAAGCACAAAGCCACTAATGGGACTGAAGCAAGCAGACATCAATCGGGCTTACGTGTTTGCACGAGGCCAGTCAGAGCATCACTGAAGCCTGACGCCTGGGAAGCAAAGATCTTCACATTGTAGTCCATTCCACTGAGGAGATTTGTCATGACAATGGTGTTGATGTCAGCACCCACGAAGGTCTCCAGAGTTTGACCAGGGACTAAAAGAGACAGAGTACACACTACAGTCACAACATGCATGTGCTCTTAGAGACTACAGTCTTCAACCAACTCTTGACTGTTACTCAGGTTTACCCAGCGGGCAAACAACTAGGTTGAGGCTAGAACCTAGTCTCATCTGTCTCTAAAGCAGATGTTAGTCCTTCCTCTAGGAGCATTTTATCCCTTGTACTTAGTCAGAGTGTTGATGCACTTCACTATCCACCCAGCAACTTATTCTGACTTGTATCTTATCAGAAGCAATCAGCACTTGCCTGGTGGAAGACATAATTCCTGACTGCCTCTACATGACATGCCAGCATAAGTCAAGGACAGAAAGCTCCATCCTGGATACCAGACCACACCTTATGATAGGAGATCTGGGTAGATGTCGCCACTAATAGCACCATCTACTCCTAAGCCATGGCCTCAGCTATGCTGGATTTTGAGGCTGTCGTGTCTTCAACTGCATTTAACCCGCTGGAGCCTTAAGTGTCAAGTACAGTCTGTGCTGTCTTATTCTGCCTTTTTACCTGCTGTCTTTTCCTCTCTGTGTTTCTTTTTAAGAGCTTTGAGTTAGTGATAATTTCTAAGCACTCCTCACTTCCCTCCAGGAACCCCATTCTAGCAGCAAGTCTACATGGTTTTTGGATACATGAGTTGTAAAAGCTAACACACATGATCACATGTAGCTGCCTCTCCAGGACAACCACAATACTACTGACATCCTGGACACTGAAGGACAATTATTCTAAGGTAGGAAAGTACTATTGAGTTGAACCGTAGTTACCAGTATCTACTAGATGGAAAACGCCATACCCCAACGTGTGACAATCAAACCTATCTCTACTGAGGGCAAACCATAGCAATTGAAAATCACAAGTTTAATATAAGAAGGCTGTTTTAGTACTCGGAAAATATGGTAGATATTTTTAAAGGATCCAGAACACGTTGCATAAGTGTATATGCACCTTAGACCTGTGGCAAAGAGACAAAAGAAATAAAATCTGTGGCTAATCTGAAAAAGTGAATGTGGAGCAGGCCTTGCTCTTTGCCTACTATTTTATTTTCATGGTTCGTAAGGACATTTTTCTGGAGAGACTGGAAGTGGATGTGGCTACTGTAATCACATGGGCTGGATGACAGCAGGACCTGGATAAGTGGCCGGAGAAGAAGAATGAAGGCTAGAATAAGAGCCATAGCAATGCTCTGCAAGACACACTGTGGCCATTCAAGTTTTTGAGAGAGAGAAATGCAATTTTTCACGGCCCCTAAATTATCTTTTAACATTTTTTTCCTGCCAAATTAAGAATAGTTTGAGGAGCCCTTTCTGATGAACAGCCAGAGTTCTGAAGGTCAGATCTAGAAAACTGAAAAGATCTACATATTTTCCTGTTTTAAATGTCACGGGTGTGTGAAGGTTAGAGGGAGGAATTGCAGCGGGTGCTGCTGCCCAAGTGCCCCTCCACAGCCTTTTGCCTGGGGTAAAAGTACTCTTTATTTGAACTGTTCATTTGTCTTTAAATTATAATGATGTAGGGAAGACACATTGGGAGGCCCAAAGAGAGTGGGAAGAGGAAGTTGGGCATAGATATAATCAAGACACGTTGCATATATGTATATTATTGCCAGGGAAGAAAGACACAAGTATACAGTGACTTGGAGGTAGAAGAGAGAGCATATCTCATGAAGAAGTTTTTTTTTTAACTTTGCTGAGTTTTACTCCACAGCATACTTTTTTAAATGAAGAGAAAGAAAAGTTCGTCAATAGAATTTGTCCAACTTATCTAAGAAGCAGAAAAAAAAATTAAAAGTAGGGATTTTAAGTGTCTAGAGCTTACACATCCATTGAACTATGACGTCCCCAGTACTCCTGGGGAGTCTAGCTTTCCTTAGACGTGTTCCCTGCCTGGGGTGAGATTAGGTCAAGCAGACATACACTCAGTAGATAACCTATCCCTTCATTGGTGTGCATATTGTTTTCTATATGAAGTCATCATTTTGTCCTTCTAATAATGCCTACCCAACAAAACCCTTCTCCTCAAAAAAGATAAGAAGCAACTCTTAGTGGTTTAATATATAAAGCCTAACACTGACAGAAACAATGCCAGAAATGATCTTAAAATACGTTTGCATCATTGAGCTGGCGCCACCGATTTGCCATCAAGGCTGGCCACTTGAGTTTGACACCTGGAGCCCACGTGATGGAAGGAGAGAACGGACTCTTCCAAGCTCTTCTCTAACCTCTACTTGCACGTTCTGGCAAAGGAATGTGTGTGCGTTTGTGCACTCATGCACGTGTGTGTGTGCGTGTGCGTGTGCGTGTGGGTGTGTGTGTGTGTGTGTGTGTGTGTGTGTGTGTCTGTGTGTGTGTCTGTGTGTGCGTGCGCGCAAAATAAAAATTTTAGAATTTTGGATTTTTGGGTTCTGAGAAGGACTTACCACTCACAGGTTTGTAGACAATCCTATAGCCCTTCACGGGGCCAGAGGGTGGGTCCCATGTAATGCGCACCCGGTTGTACCATTCTTCTGAGACCCTCAGGTTTTGAGGACCAGAGGAGGGCACTGTGCAGACAGAAGAGGGAAAAGAAGAGGTTCAGTATCGTTTCCTTTTGGTTATTTCCCCACAGAGATAAACACATTTGCAAATAAAACATCAACAAAGTTCACAGTGGGGTCGGTGAGTGTTTTGAACATGCAAACGTGAAAAGTTGCTCTTGTGGTGACTGAGTTTTATCTGAAATCCAGAGATTCATTCACAGTATGATGGCTCTCTTTTCAATTAATTTTAACCAAAAATAAAATTGAATGATGCTTATTAAAAACCTCTATCTTTGCATCAATGCGCTCCACACACACACCAAAACACACACATCTGTCCATATTGAGGATGCTACTTGTACAATGTTACTGGTGATTATCACTGGTGGAGAGAATCTGCATCATGAGATAGATTCTCTCTCTCTCTCTCTCTCTCTCTCTCTCTCTCTCTCTCTCTCTCTCTCTCTCTCCCACTTCCAGATCAGTGTATACTTATGTGTCTTTATTCTCTGACAATATTATACATGTATGCAATGTGTCTTGATTACACCTATGTCCAACTCCCTCTTACCACTCCCTTTGGGCCTCCCAATGTGTGTTCCCTATATTATTATAATTTAAAGGCAGATGAACAGTTCAAATAGGGAGCACTTTTACCTCAGGCAAAAGGCTGTGGAGGGGCACTTGGGCAGCAGTACCCACTGCAATTCCTCCCTCTATCCTTCACACTCCAATGGGAGTTTAAACAGGAAAATATGCATTATAAATATCTTTTCAGTTTTCTAAACCGGCATATACCATCACATCAAGGCTGGACAAGGCAATTGAGTAGACAGACCAAGATCTAACAAGTAGGCAAAAGAGTCAGAGACATCCTTCTGCTCCCACTGTTAGGAATTCCACAAGAACACCAAGCTATTCAGCCATAACGTATATACAGATGTCCTAGGTCAGACTCCTACTGGCTCCCTGATCTCTGGGAGCCCCATGAGTTCCAGTCCATTGATTCGGTGGGCCTTGTTCTGGTGGTGTTTCTGATCCCTCTGGCTCCTCCAATCCTTCCTCCCCCCTCCTCCACAGGACTCCCTGAGCTCCACCTTGTCTGGCTGTGGGACTCCGTATCTACACCCATTAGTTGCTGGATGAGATCTCTCTGATTTCTCTGATGACAATTATGCTAAGCTCTGGTCTCAGAACACTCTGCAAGCAAGATAAACTGTAGGATGACCTTCCCTCTTTTTAGTTGATTGTCTCAATTAGTACGTTATAACAACAACAACAACAAAAAGCTGACTAACGAAGCAACAGAGGTTGCAGGGAGTAGGAATGTGTGCAAGACAATACTACGAAGGGTATTGCTACCTGAGACAGGTTTGGGGAGATATCATTGCTTTCTACTTTCTACTCTAGTGGTGGTGATTATGTGAACCCATACATGTGTTAAAACTCACAAAACTGTAATAAAAAGAAAGCACATTTGCTATCTGCTTATCTAAAAACATAAAACAAGGCCTATGAGAGGAAAAGAAAAGAAAAACAAAAGAAAAGTAGAAGAGGAGGAGGAGGAAGAAGAAGAGGAAGATGAAGAGGAAGCAGAAGAGGAAGACGAAGAAGAGAAGGAGGAGGAAGAGGAGGGGGAGGAGAAGAAGGAGGTGGAGGAGGAGGGGGAGGAGGGGAGGAGGAGGGGGAGAAGGAGGAGGAGGAGGAAGAGAGTTTCAGATTGGTACTGTACTGTGAAATGTGAAGAAAGGTCAAGGCCTGAGGACTCCACCTTGGCAAATCACTGGGACGTGTGATACATCACAAGGTGAAGCTGAGGGTCAGTTCTGCTCTGTGCTTCCCCTTTCACAGAAAATAAAACTGTAGCCCACTGATGCTAAACAGCTTGCCCAAATTGCACTGCGCATGGGCCCACACCCATACACAAGATTCTGGCAGGTTTTCTGGTCCTAATCATTGCACTATACTTTACCCATCATCGGTGGTGGATCAATTAGTGTCAAAGGAGACAAGGTTTCACTTACAAGTCTTCCCTGGAGCGGAGACGCTGACGCCTTCTCCAACAGTATAGACAGGGGTTACTGTGACTTTATACTCAGTGTCTGGAAGTAGAGCCTTCAGAAGGAGACTGTTTTGCACTCCAGGCACCATAACCTGAGTAGAAAGGAAAATACGATGACTGTGTGAGACTCCTACTCCCACTGGCCTCATAAAGAAGTGTGACTAGAGACATCTTGAAAGCATCAGAAGTGAGCTAGAGAAAGGAAAGGCACTCATACTAAAGCATCTCTCCCTGCCGTATCCCTCGCAGAAACTTTAGTCTATAAGCACCAAATAGGATTAACTCCACAGAACATCTCCTCTCAATATCTTCCCAGCCTTCCTGGAGAAGACAGAATGACCATCTGCCAAGCCAGCCGGTGTTTGTGTTTATAGCGTTCATTCTCCAGCCCAGACCGTTGCTTATCTGTTCTGAAATGACTTGAGCATCCTCTTGCAAATCCAGCCTCCCCTATTTTCCTTCCTCGGTGATAACCTGACCCTAACATTTTATTCTTTCAATTAGAAAGGATGGGTGCCATCCAAGAGCAACAGAATAAAGCATCATGAGCCAAGTGTTTTTTTTTTTTTTTTTATAGTTGAAACATATTTAACAGCAATACTCAAAAATTGCGGCAGCTTTCTTACATCTGGAAGGAGATGTCTTCTTCCATCTGGATCTGCTATCCCTCTGTCACTAAAACTGCCAGAAAAAAAAGAAATCCAGAGGCACGGGGACCCTGCACCAGCTGGTGTGCAATATGCCACGTAGCATACAGTATAAGTCTGCTGTTTCTAAGAGAATATTCTGAACCGCACATTCACTACAAAATACTGGGCCTATGCCCCAGCATTCAAATGCTGGCACTTCTCTGAGTTGTTGGGAACTTAATAATCACTGGGAAAAAATGTGAGTGTGTACAAATTGATCCAAGGGGGCTTAAAAGAGTCACAAGATCAAGAAGTCCAAAAAGGTTTTCCATTCCAGGGCTGGGTGAGATGCCAGCAGGCTGAGGCCATGTTTTGTCCTTCTGACAGAAGGAAGGAACTCATCCATCATGGAACGAGTCCTAGAAAACCTTTTGGTGAACCAAGAAGTAGCTATTGCTATGCTACAGCTAAGTTTTGACATGCCACCATCTTGGGTATAACGAAAGCCTGCACTAGACAACCATAGTTCTGCTAACCAAAGACAGGAACACTGGAGTGTGCAGGAGGTTGCATCATGTGGAATCTTGGGTAGGCAGTTATAAAAGTAGCAGCTCTGTTTTAATCTAGAGTGAGTTAGTCAAACCCTGGCAGGAAGGGCTGCAAGGCAGCTGTGGATACACTGACTTGCATTGCCTAGTCAGGGTAGTACCCTTAGGGGTGTCTCTCTCCAACAGAATGCTGGAGCAGAGCCCAGCCTTTCATTCCAGGCTGTCTAGCACACCACCCATATAGATGCTCTTTAAATAAGGTCAGGTCTCACACTGGGAAGCATACAGCCTCGTTGCTGATCAAATGTAGCCTGTGGAATACTGTAAAGCAGTGTGCTCACTCTGGAGGGTTCCCACTGCTTGCCAGAAAGTAGCTGCTGTGGTTTATAACAACCCTTAGTAAGTGCTAAAGGTTTGGTGCCACGTGCGACTAGAAGAATCTAAATCCAGGAAGTAGCTTCATCACCACCATAACCCTTGAAGGTAGTGATGTCACATTCACGTTATAGACATGGAAACAGACCCACATGGTCCAGTACGGGGACCATATTGAAACCCTAGAGATCTGATCTAGGGCCTGCTTAACCTTTGGGGGTTTATGCATACAAGTATGCAGAGCAAACCCTTTTTTCCATCCTCATATTCATCATCAAGAGAAAAATGGAGAGCTGGAGAGATGGTTCAGCAGGTAAGAGCACTGACTGCACTTCTGAAGGTCCTGAGTTCAATTCCCAGCAACCACATGGTGGTTCACAACCACCTGTAATGAGATCTGATGCCCTCTTCGGATGTGTCTGAAGTCAGCTACAGTGTACTTATGTATAATAATAAATACATCTTTGGGCCAGAGCAAGCAGGGACTGAGCAAGCAGAGTTAACCGGAGTGAGCATGGTTGACCAGAGCAAGCAGAAGTCCTAAAAATTCAATTCCCAACAACCACACGAGGGCTCACAACCATCTGTACAGTTACAGTGTGCTCACAAACATTAAATAAATAAATAAATAAATAAATAAATAAATAAATAAATAAATAAATATTTAAAAAAAGAGAGAGAGTTGCCATGGTCATGGTGTCTCTTCACAGCAATAGAAACCCTAAGACACTACTCTCTGAGAGGACCTGATTTCAGTTACCAGCATGTAACTCCAGCTGCAAATGATGACGACTTCTGGCCTCTATGCCACCTTCACACAAGTGTGTGAACACACATGCATAAAAATAAAATTAAAAGAAAAAAGAAAAATGGAAATTCCCTCTGGGGTATGCAAATGTCATCCTGTTCAGTCTTTGCTTGTTTAAGTAAAAGAAAGTCAAATTATATATATATATATATCAATAGAAGCTCCTACTTAAAATACAGCTGCTGCAGTCATAGCAGATGGTGCCTTTCATTTTTAAGACAACTCTGTGAAAGATGTTAGTGATTAAATGCAATGCAAATTCCACTAGGGAGCTTTGTGGTTTTAATTTTTTCAGATATGTAACTTTCCTGTCTTGCTCTATGAGGGCTGTCTGGACCACATATAGCCAGCTGTGATTTGCAGAAGAAACTATAGAGTTCATACACTTTGCTGTGTCCCATCGTGCAAAATTCCATTTTTAGAACATGGTTTTCATATGGTGATGGAGGAGAATTCAGAATTCTGTTTGTGGCATTGCTTTAATTCCAAACCACTGTGACCTGATACTTGTATCAAATACAATAACGGAAACCAACAGAGAAGCGTGACTGGCACTCTTGGACTGTTACAGGAATGTTAATGCTGACAGGAGCTTTCTAAAACTTAATAACTCAGCCTGCAGGAGACTAAGACACACTTTAAGTAGCCCCTCTTTAGATAAGGTTCACCAGCCAGTCCGAAGTTAACAGGCTATCAGATGCTAGGATTCCAAGCAGCCTTTTACAAGTAACAGAGACATCTCTGCTCTGACAACAAAACTGGGGTCGCTGGTCTTTGGCACTCCTCAGTACCATGAACCACCGTACAAAACAACCCTGATGAAATAGTGACTGCCATTTTTATATGCTGCAGTTCTTTTTTTCTTTTTCCTTTGAACTTTAATAGATTTCATTACGCCTTGAAGTTCAGAAGTAATTCACATACCCTAACAGGTAAATTTAGTTCTTCTTGTTTCCTTTTGGTTTGCAATCCTACGTGTGTATGCAGTTCTCCAAATTGAGTCCTACCCCATCCTTTGCCCACGAAAAAACAATCAGCTGCTGGATGTGGTGGTGCATGCCTTTAATCCCAGCACTTGGGAGGCAGAGGCAGGCGGCTTTCTGAGTTCAAGGCCAGCCTGGTCTACAGAATGAGTTCCAGGACAAGCAGGGCTACACAGAGAAATCCTGTATACTCAAAAAACAAAAATAAACAGATAGATAGATAGATAGATAGATAGATAGATAGATAGATAGATAGATAGATAGATAGATAGATAGATAGATAGATATCAGCTGTAACAGTGAAGAGAAAACTTGGGCCAATAGTAAGAGAAAATATGTCTATGATCAGGACGTTTTCCTCTTTGCTTTCATAGTATGAGTTAGCCATCTGTCTTTCCTGGGCAATCATCGTGTGTGCATGTGCATGTATGTGTGTGTGTGTTTATGCACATTCATATGTGCGCAGGTATGTGTGTGTGGATGCATATGCAAATGTGTGCAGGTATGTGTGTAATAGCCAGAAGACAATCATGAGTGTCATTTCTCAGGCACATCCACTCTTTTTGTTTTTGAGATAGGGTCTTTCTGTGACCTGTTATTTATTGAGTAGTTTAATATAGCTGGCCAGCAAGCCCAGAGATCCACCTATCTCTGCCTTCCCCTGCCCCACCAGGATTACAGGAGCACCACCATATCCACACATATTATTTTTTTAATATGGTTTAATAATGTAACTCATTCCTCATCCTTTCAAGGCAAGCACTTTATTGTATAAACTATCTCTTCACCTCAGACATCATCACTTTAAGATATCATTTCATCCACACGATTTCAAGGTCTTTTGACTTTGTCATTGACCTGCATCTCACTGTCCTAAACTCAGACACATCTGACTTTCTTCCTATCTCACTAATAAGGCAGGATGGAGATGTCACAGTGGGCACTCATAGCCCACACATAAGGACCTGACTTCAGATCCCGACAACCACATAAAAATCTGGGCATGGCTGCCCATGCCTATAACCCAGCATTAGGGAAGTGGAGACTGGCAGATCCTGGAGACTTGCATGCTATCCAGTCTAATAAAATGTCAAGCTGCAGATTCAATGAGAGATCCTGTCTCTAAAAATGAGGTGAATTTCAGAGGAAGCTACCAGAAGTCAACCTCTAGTCTCTTCAGGAGTATATATTTGTGCATCTTCTCTCTCTCTCTCTCTCTCTCTCTCTCTCTCTCTCTCTCTCTCTCTCTCTCTCTCTCTCTGTCACACACACACACACACACTTATTTAATTAGCTGAAGAATTAAAATAATACATCATTGCATTTCTACAGCAGTAGTATTTGATAAAAATACATCTATAGATTCTCAATCCTCAGGCCAGTCTTTAAATTAATAAAGTGCCTGAAAGTTACATACACAAATCTAATTTAATTAGAATTCACTAAAGGGGCTTGGGAGTTAAAGACTCCCACTAGGATTTCTTTTATGTAGAGGAAAATCAACTCTCTGCTGCACAGTAAACTTATCAACAGTTTCCATTTTCCTTAAAGCTCTGTTTAGCTGGGCAGACTAAGACTTTTGATCGCTTTCCCTTCACTTAGGTGTCCAAGTGTTTCAGATATAAATAGTGCTAAATAAAAGAAACTCTTAAAGGAACTCAGTCTAGGAGCCACCCAAAGTAAACATTGTTATTATTTTGCTGTGCAGCGCTTACAAGTGCATGTGTGAGATTAAATTGTTACTTTTTCCAAATCAGCAGGAATTAGCTTCAAGGAGCTAAATATGGTTCTTGAAAACAAAAAGCAAAGTATCTCATGCTGGGACGTTTCTGCAGGTTCTTATTTTTAGAAACCAAATTATAATAGCGGAGTAATAATAGGGAAAATAAAATACCCAAATTACATATTTAATTGGCACATCTAATTATATTTTTTAAGTTTGCCAATCATGAAACATTTGGAATGTATTTATTGTTGAAGTGAAATTACAATGTAATCCAAATCATCTGGGTACCCATTAACTTTCCAAAAACCACTCCCAGATCAATGGCATGAGCTTGCTGGCTATGCACTATCCGCTAGGTCCTGAGGGGCATCGCCGTGCCCTGTAATGTTTCTTCCATCACCTGGTGATAGATAATTTTGAGCTCAAATAAAAGATTTTCATTGTAACTTAAAAGGGGTGGGAGCAAAGTTATTAATGAGCAGTGATGACTTTTCGAGAATTCTTCCCTAGTGTGTTAAAAATGACACAGCAAAAGAAGCAAATTTAGTAATGATATATCATAGTAACCAATAGAGCGTACTTGTGAGGGAGTAGTCAAGTAGCCCCTGGATGGAAACTGGACACCAGTATAAGAAACAATTCTAAAACATCTCAAGTTTGAGGATTATACCAACAGATTTGATTTTCTATGTGCAATAAATATATAGGAACTAGGACAAAAGAAACCAAGATATAAATTAAGAAAATGTGGGGAGGCCATGAGTAAGAATGTACCAGATTTGTCACATAGAAATGCACATAAAACAACTTAAAGAAAATTTATCACAAAGCCTTGAGAAGAGATGCCCATGATTAAGAATAGGGGAGAATAATAAGCACAGGGTCCCCAATAGAGGCGTTAGAGAAGGGAATGGAGGAGTTTAAAGGGATTGTAACCCCACAGGAAGAACAACAGTATCGACCAATCAGACCCCCCAGAACTCCCAGGGACTGAGCCATCAACAAAGGAGTACACATAGCTCCAGCTGCATATGTAGCAGAGGATGGCCTCATCATGCATCAATGGGAGGAGAGGTCCTTGGTCCTATGAAGGCATTTCAGATGCCCCAGTGTAAGGGAATTGAGGGTGGGGAGGTGAGAGTGGGTGTGTGGGTGGAGGAACACCCTCATCGAAGCAGGGGGAGGGAGGATGGGATAGAAGGTTTCGGGGGGAACCAGTAAAGGGGATAACATTTGAAATGTAAATAAAGAAAATATCCAATAAAAATGCTTTAAATGAGTTGATTTGATATTAATAATTCTTATTAATTCATTGTTATTATTAGCTATTAATAACTATGTATTTATAGTATATTGTAATAATTAATGATTAGTTAAGTAATAATAATAATTATTATTAAAATTAGTGAAAATATATCTGTTAGACCCCCCCATGTGTACTTTGCTTAAAAGCTTTATAGTAGACTCCCAAGAGTGAAAAACAGCTTAATAATTGCCTTGAACTTTTACATATGCATCTACATACATGTATACAAATACACGTGTGTAATGGTCCTTTGTCTTATCTCGATTTGGTTTGCTTTTGAAATAAATAGGGTCTAGCTGTATTGCCAGCTGGTCTCTAAGCCCTAGGCTTAGGTGATCTTCTTACATCAGCCTCCCTAGGAACTATAGGCATATGCCACCATGCCTGGCATGACTCTATTAGAAGCCTATTTTGGTTAACAGATGTGTAAGACAGCAAAAACAATAATAGAAAAAAGCTGCAGAGGCTTGATTAGATTGAAGCGATCTGCGTGGGGCAGGTTTTAGGGTTAGAAAGGACATGACAACCAACAGTGAAACTTGGATCGAGCAAGAATATTAGTTTCTGTAGACACAGAGCCATCAGGCAATGAGCGGGACAGCTTTTGCTCATCTTCCCAAACAGCCGTGGTAGCTCCACCAACAAAGGCTGTGGGATGCCTAGTCAGCAGTAGTTATACAGACCGTTCCTACCACTTCTTCCATAGGGTCCCCTTGGGCTTTCAGGTAGGTCACCCTAAACTGCTCCACATTGCTGTCAGAAATGTCCCACGATACCCGCAGGCTAGTAGCAGTTTCGTCATCTACAACCAGGTTTCTGATTCCTGTCTGGAGAACTGGAACAAATAGAACCACATATTAAAGAACTTGTAGCCCAGCATATCCCAAAAGGAAAACACAGGTACCACCTATATAGTAGCACCATTCAGGGCAATTCTATGAGAGAGTCCCATGTGAAGCAGGAGCTCCAAGGTCCTGATAGAGAACTGAAAGAAACGCACAGGGCTAAACTCAAAAGGGAGCATGGTCCTTAGGAACTCATGCTTGCCCCCTCTTATTGAAATGGGCTGGGGGTACCAAATCTCATCACTCTCCAATGTGTAAGGCAGCATCCAGCAATATCCACCTACCTCCTCCCAGGCCTGTCTTAACACTACTCATTCAAGAACAGTTTTCCAACTCAGTCTGCCTTCATCTTTCCAGCCCACACAAGGTATCTGCTCTGGGATATTTGCTCCAAAGTTTTTCACCTGTGTTCACTAGAACATTCCACTCCATCTGCCAAGGTGTCTTTTCCCTCACATTTTTTTTGTATTGCTATACTGACTACCCTCTTGCCCACTGTACATTTCCATTCTCCTCACCCACCCCCTCATGACAACATTCACTGAGCCCGGCTTAAATGTCATAGTGTATAGACCTTTGACGCATGCACCATCAAGTCTTGAGAAACATTGTAAGCACGGCACCAAGTAGCTAGGAGGCTTAACTGATATAACTCTGCTATACTACAAGACAAAGGGAGTTGTGGGAAATTCTCAATTCAAGGCAGAGTTCCAGAACTCTGGTGCCAAGACAGAAAACATGAACTATCAAGGGGGAACTTGTGTGTTCCAATAAAGAAAGCCCAGATAACGATTAACTGAAGGATAAACACTTGAATGCACAGACGATTGGGTAATGAAGAGCTGTGGCCATGTTTTGGATAGGGAGTGTGTTAATTAAATGTGCTGAGGTAAAGAGAAAAGCCAAGATGAGAGGAGAAACTACTGGTGAGGGGCTAACACTGCATAAGTCAAGTCTCAGGTCCCAACAGAAATGAACGGAAGTGGCATGAATAATCAGTTCTCCACAGAGAGCCACAGAAGTGACTGGGACAAGACCTCTGTGGGTGATGCTATGTTAACTGCCTCAGAAAGATGAGTGGGAATCCAGATGAAAGTAGGAAAGGTAGAGAGCTTTAGTGATGGTGGACTAGGAGACCAAGTGGTACACAGTAGAAGAGAGGGTGTAAAGTTCAAAGGCTGGTGACACATGAACTGTGCGTGAGAAAGCAAGGACAGGACATCTTTTCTCTAGTTAGTAACTAAATTAAAGCTAAGTGAACTAGGAAACATAACTCTGTTTAAATTAAATGTGTTGAGGATAAACACATCTGAGTGTCCTCACCTGAAGTCACAGGGCTGGTAGGTTCTATGGCTGTGGGTGCTTCAGTCCAAAAATCATCAACTGAAAGAAAATTCATTAATTTCAAAGTATGTAAAGACAATATTCTATACATTTGCATAAGCCATTGTATAACTTATGAAGGAAATTACACTGATGTTATTTTTCTTTCCTAACAACTGACTATGGTGTACAAGGAAAAACAGGTAAGCTGTAAGACAGATTTATACACTGTTTCAATGAATAGGGATGGTGAACTGGAAAGGCGCTAGTGTCTCATCAGAGACTTCAGATAAGTGCCTGAATTACATTCACAAAATTATGCAATCTCACAAGTATGGTTTTGAAATATGGCCATAGCCATGATAGTTAAAGAAAACTAAACTGCAGACCAAGTTGTAAAATGGTTACCCAAAAAATACCACCCAAGAGGGCAAAGTGCTCTGGGAGGTTGTATTTCTTCTGTATCCTGAGCCTACATGTTAGGATGGAGTGACTACCTGGTGTGCCATATTCACCCGCAGATCAACACACCCATCTAGAAGGTCTACAAATACTGGCTGACAATGTCTCCTAGCTTTGGGAAACACCTCCTCTGAAGTCATGGTCCCTTTAAGAAACAGTCTTTCCCCACATCTGAAGACACAGTGAGACTAGGCCCAGCCTCTCTGTCTCATTTCCATACAATTCAGCAGGGTGAGCCCAGCTCTGGAGCTTCTGACAGAACTACCAGGGCTCATCTGGAGTCCCATGTGTAGGATCACACTCTCTCTTCAGTTCATAACATAAGGATCTACCAGCTGCACTGGTCAATAAATCTTCTGAGTGCCACTTAAGAGAACTTAATATATGGCTAATTCAATTTTAAGAAAGGATATAATTAATGTATGATTTCAAAAAGAAAAAACAAGGGACTATCAGTGAATAAATTTTGCAAAAAGTTCTTATAACCAAAATCAACTTGGAAAATTAACATCTAACTTATTTTCCAATTTGAGCACGTATGATTATATCCACCTACCATCTATTCATCTACCTTTGCATTTTGAGAGTGGTTATGGTACAATTAAGATAGGCCAAATGTGGTGTTCAGTGCTTGGGAAGAAAATTATGAACAAGACAGAGATGCTCAGTGCCTTCAGTGTAATGATAGTCTGAGAAATTACACATGAAAGCCATTGACTATAAGACAAGACAAAGCCCGAGGCCCAATGAGGAAAGACAGGCTGTGAGAGCATGGTGGACCCTGAAGCTCAAATGTGAGACTTATCGTCCACACTCCAGGACTTACGTGTGGTTCCCACTGCGGTCACCACCTCACTCTCGCTTCCGTCATCAAGCACAGCTAACAGGGAGACTTCGTACTCGGTTCCAGGATCCAGGCCTTCAATAACATAAGAGTCCTGTTCTTCTTTGAGGTCAACCTGAAAAGCATCCGTGCTTGGTAACTAGGGTTACTTTAGAAGGAGATAGGGAGTGGTGTGGGGAGAGAGATTGGCCATTTGGTATGGAAAACAAGTCGGTGTGCTCTTCCCTGTGTTTCTCCTGAACTACAGGGTTGAGGCCTCAGGGTCATTACCCTGTCCACTTGGGCATGTCTACTACTGTCTTCCTTGTTCAGCTCATATGTCGGCAGTCGTTGGTGAGTCTTTATGGGAGTAGTTTCTAACATCAATAGGAGAAGCAATCTCACAGCAAACTCCCTGGTCCTCTGGTTCTCAAGATCTTTCTGCGCTCTCTCCAGCAATGATTCCTGAGCCTCAGGTACAATATATAAGCATATACATATGTGGGTGTAATGACAATTAATGATGAAAGAGTCCTTAAATTTGAAAGAGATCAAGGAGAGGTATATGGGAGCATTGTGGGAGGGGAGAGGTTGAAGAGAAGGGGAAAAGTACAAAGTTCTAACCTCAAAAGTAAAAGAAACAATTTTTTAAAGAAGAAAAGGCGGGGGTGAAAGTTAAAGAAAAAATCTGTGTGTAAGAAAGAACTAACCGAATAAAACAGAGGAAACCTGAAATCATTTTAAAATCAAACTACAAACCCTATTGCTTTCACTTCCCTCTACAAATATACTATTAATGTTGTAAAAGTAGCATTGTAAAGTTTTATTAGCTGTTATTTGTGAGGGTCGAGGAATCTGAGTTATAAAACTGAAGGTCTGGTAACAATGCATCCTTAATCGTTGAACTATAGCATTATTTGATGCATTTGAAATGCCATGCCCTGCAAGATGCTACTCCTGAAGTTCTTGCCCATTTGAAAGCGAACACCAGCCTGGGTTCGGCAGTAGGGATTCACTTCCGGGGAACATGTTCGGATTCACTTCCGGGGAACATGTTCGGGATCGATTTTCACTGTGGTTCAGTCAACTCACCTCCTGGGTCTTCCCGCCATAGACCGGAATCCACATCAGCTTGTGCTGCCCCTCCTCAGCGGAGAGCGGATGCCAAGTCACTCGAAAACTGTCTGTCTTCACCTCATCAATTTCCAAGTATTGCTGGGCGGGAACTTCCTCTGTGAGCCATGGAGGAGATTGAGTTTGAGAAATGAGAAGGTAAGAATCTAAGCCCAAGCAGCTCGGGGCGGGCCATGGGATGGGGAGACAGAGGGAGCGCTTGGTTTTGGAAAGCACTGGAAGAATAGCAACCATCCTCGATCCATCCGGTGTGACTTTAATGTCTGGTCCCAGTACCTTCCAACAGCATAAATTAGGGAAACCACAGAAACAGTGTTCTCCAAAATGTTTCCAGTAACTCCAGAACTCTTACATTGTTGATATTGGGCCATTTTCATAAAGTATAAAAAATAAAAATGGAGTTGGGAAGATAGGTCAGCCGTAAAGTGCTTGCCTCGGTATTTCAGTCGTTCCTTACTGTGTTAAGTTTGGGGCCCTGTTACAATACTGCAATATCATCATGCTTTAAGTTAAGTAGTATTAAAATGTCATTCCCATTGGCAGAAATCTGTCTGATATCAGAAAATTTGGAGTTTGGCCTAATGTACCCACACACACATGAATGGATGAAGAGGGTAAACCTTTTACATTAAGAAATAAGAGAAATGGGGGGGGGGGTAAATAGACAACAATGTATGTTATTTTTGTACTTTTTTATTGTTTGGAAATTTCATAAATGAACACAATATATTTTTATCACATCTCTTTCTCCCTTTAGCTCCTCCTGGACTCCCCAACTCCACCCTCCTTCTAACTTTATGTCCCTTTTCTAACCCTACCAGAGTCAAATTCATGCTTCCCATGGGTGTAGGGAAATTAACCTTTTAAAGTGAGATAGCATTTTCTCTCTTTTCTTTATTTTGATTAAAAAATAATTAGCCAGCACATTTTAGATATTTAATTGTGTGTTGTAATATCTTAATAATGAATATAGATTCAAAGTTACAGTTGAGGAGGTTGCTGCAGGTTGGCTAAATAGTTGCTTCCTAAACCTTTTCAATCCAGAAGAAGGCTTACCTGTGGTAAACTCTCCAACCAGGGGCAAGGACTGCCCCTCCTCGTAGATGGAGAAGATTGCAATGGAGTACTCCGTGAGGGGGGTCAAGCCTTTCAGAGGGAATGTAGTGATAGGATCGACTTCAACCTGCAGAACAAAATAGCCACAGTCTGTCCCTGATACTCTCAAACTACGCAGATCATTTTAGTATGATCTACAGTTCGACTGAATGAAAGGTTATCACTACTGCAAAGCACAACACTGAATCGCTGAATCACAAAGCCAGAGCGGGTCCAAGGGCATCCATCCTAGACTTCCTAGGACATGCTCAGAAGGTGTGTGAGGCTTTTGAGGCTGATGGATTGACATACAAAGTTTCTAGCTAAGTCTACTAAGAGCTGACAGTCTTAGCTTCACTGTCTGGGCTCTACGAGCTAACTTCATAGCTGTGTCATAGATGGCAAACTCTATCATATTGCGCAAGTAACGAACCATGCAGAGAAACATTAACACCAAAGGAAACAGTAAATACTCAAGTGTTCCTTTATATTTCACAGAAAGATATAATTAGGGTAATATATATTTTATATGTGTGTACTGTATATATGTATACATATGTATGTGTTAAAGACATAATTGAGGGAATATATATATATATATTGTGTATGTGGATATATATGTGTGTATATATAATATATGTGCATTGTGTGTATGTGCATATGTATGTGCATATATACATGTGTGTGTAGGTGTTTGTGATATTAAGACCTGAAGAAAGGGACTAAGGACATATTATGTAAAGGGCCTTGAAGAGAGAGCACAAAATAACGAGGAGGTGAGAGCAGGATCTGAACCAAAAATCCCCACCCAGACCACCCTGAAGGTAAGAGAAAGAAAGAATGAAGATGGCTTTATCATTGAGAGGTTGGGGCTGGGCTGCCAAGCTGCGTAGTTTGGAGATTAAATTGTAAATCATGGTTTATGGCACCCACATCTGCGAGCTTAACATATATCTTAATTAATCCCTATCTCAGTACATAGTGTCTTAAAATAAGGTGCCTTGGTCCTGGTGGTATTCCAGAAATTTGGAGAAATAACCATATTTACCTGAGAGCAGGCTTTGTCAAGTTAGGGCCCACTGAAAGCGATTTCAGAAGACATTTTAAAGCAACACAACGCAATCTCTTATTTTACATACCGTCAATAACCAGTCTTGATGCCTAAGCAAAGGCAAATTGGCTCTAAATGTGCTCATGGTAGCCAATGTGACTGTGATGGTTTGTATATGCTTGGTCCCGGGAGTGGTGCTATTAGGAGGTGTGGCCTTGTTGGAGTAGGTGTGTCACTGGGGCGTGGGCTTTAGTACCCCCCTCTTAGCTGACTGAAAGTCAGTCTTCTTCTAGCAGCCTCCAGATTAAGATGTAGAACTCTCAGCTCCTCCTGCACCACACCTGCCTGGACACTGCCATGCTCCCACCTTGATGATACTGGACTGAACCTCTGAACCTGTAAGCCAGCCCCAGTTAAATGTTGACCTTAAAAGAGTTGCCTTGGTCATGGTGTCTGTTCACAGCAGTAAAACCCTTACTAAAACAGTGACCATTACCAAAGCAGAAAACGTTCCTTCCTCGACTTAATTGTTCATCAACTAGTGTCCAAATCAAAAGCAAATATCACAAGAGATCACCCTGACCTTGTGTATTCTAGGACTCTGCCCTGTACTCCCAATGGTCCCTTGGTCTCCAGCCTTACTGGCCTGTACCATGCTCTTGTCCTCTTCTACCTAGGGTCTTTGCACATTAATTCATTTTGTCTATGACTCTAATGCTCACTTCTTTCCAAAAGTCAGCCTTCCTCATCCATTTCAGCGATGCTGAATGTGCCTCCTTGCCTGGTTTTCCCTTCCCACATTTGTCAGCAGACTTGTTCTCTAATGCTGCTTTTGTTGTTTCCTTCCAGGCACTTTTCACACCTACTCTATGTCTGTGTCTTCTAGCATTCCATCTGGCTTCTGCCTTAGATGCAAGCCCCTTGGGGCAGGACTTGGATTGGTCCCCTCCACACTCTGTCTAACTGTGCAATAACATGTGACTCAGTTTCCTTTATTTTATTTTATTATTATATATTTTCTTCTTTACATTTCAAATGCTATCCCGAAAGTTCCCTATACTCTCCCCCCACCCTGCTCCCCTACCCACCCACTTCCACCTCTTGGCCCTGGCGTTCCCCTGTACTGGGACATATAAAGTTTGCAAGACCTAGGGGCCTCTCTCCCCAATAATGGCCGACAAGGCCATCTTCTGCTACATATGCAGCTAGAGACACGAGCTCTGGGGGTACTGGTTAGTTCATATTGTTGTTCCACCTATAAGGTTGCAGACCCCTTCAGCTCCTTAGGTACTTACTTTAGCTCCTCCATTAGGGGCCCTGTGTTTCATCCTATAGATGACTGTGAGCATCCACTTCTGTATTTGCCAGGCACTGGCATAGCCTCATATGAGACAGCTATATCAGGGTCTCTTCAGCAAAATCTTGCTGGCATATGCAATAGTGTCTGGGTTTGGTGGCTGATTCTGGGATGGATCCCCAGATGGGGTAGTCTCTGGATGGTCCATCCTTTCGTCTTAGCTCCAAACTTTGTCTCTATAACTCCTTTCATGGGTATTCTGTTCCCTATTCTAAAGAGGAATGAAGTATCCACACATTGGTCTTCCTTCTTCTTCATTTTCTTGTGTTTTGCAAATTGTATCTTAGGTATTCTAAGTTTCTGGGCTAATATCCACTTATCAGTGAGTGCATATCTAGTGACTTCTTTTGTGATTGGGTTACCTCACTAAGGATGATATCCTCCAGATCCATCCATTTGCCCAAGAATTTCATAAATTCATTGTTTTTAATAGCTGAGTAGTACTCCATTGTGTAAATGTACCACATTTTCTGTATCCATTCCTCTTTTGAGGGACATCTGGGTTCTTTCCAGCATTTGGCTATTATAAATAAGGCTGCTATGAACATAGGGCCTTATTACCAGTTGGAACATCTTCTGGGTATATGCCCAGGAGAGGTATTGCTGGATGTTCCAGTAGTACTGTGTCCAATTTTCTGAGGTTTCCTTTCTGTGTTATTAAATTAACTGAGTCCAAAAGTTAAGATAAAAGCACCTCAGAAACTTTTTGTAAAAGAGAAGGACTTGTCTAAAGTAAGGACCAGTTCAAAAGCCATGTCCTTCTCTGAGGAATTTACTGTAGACCCAAAAAGTGCCAACCTGGAGAGCAGGTTCTACTTTTACTGTTCTGGAACCTGGAGACATTGCACAAGAGTGTGACCACCAGCTGCAACTGTGCAGCCTCTAACTAAGACACCGGGCAGCAGTGACGTCATTTTCACAGCTCCATCCCAGCCAAGCTCCTGGAGGGATGCAAGTCCCCTGTGCTGATGCCACATTGCAGGGAGAAGCAGGAACAGACCCACTACACAGCCTCAGGCTACTGCTGCTCAGCAAGAGTCCACAAAAGTAAGAATCCACTCCTCCTGACTGATCAGCAATATTCTAGATGGTTCTTAGTATTTAGTGCTCCTGGACACTGTCTACATCCATTGTATTAAGTCATCAATTGATCCTCACCAAGACCCCAGGGGCATGGATTTCTTTTTTTTTTTTTTTTTTTTTTTTTTTTTTTTTTTTTTTTTTTTTTTTTTCTTTCCATTTTTTATTAGGTATTTAGCTTATTTACATTTCCAATGCTATACCAAAAGTCCCCCCCATACCCACCCACCCCCACTCCCCTACCCGCCCACTCCCCCTTTTTGGCCCTGGCGTTCCCCTGTTCTGGGGCATATAAAGTTTGTGTGTCCAATGGGCCTCTCTTTCCAGTGATGGCCGACTAGGTCATCTTTTGATACATATGCAGCTAGAGTCAAGAGCTCCGGGGTACTGGTTAGTTCATAATGTTGATCCACCTATAGGGTTGCAGATCCCTTTAGCTCCTTGGGTACTTTCTCTAGCTCCTCCATTGGGAGCCCTGTGATCCGTCCATTAGCTGACTGTGGGCATCCACTTCTGTGTTTGCTAGGCCCCGGCATAGTCTCACAAGAGACAGCTACATCTGGGTCCTTTCGATAAAATCTTGCTAGTGTATGCAATGGTGTCAGCGTTTGGATGCTGATTATGGGGTGGATCCCTGGATAAGGCAGTCTCTACATGGTCCACCCTTTAATCTCAGCTCCAAACTTTGTCTCTGTAACTCCTTCCAAGGGTGTTTTGTTCCCACTTCTAAGGAGGGGCATAGTGTCTACACTTCAGTCTTCATTTTTCTTGAGTTTCATGTGTTTAGGAAATTGTATCTTATATCTTGGGTATCCTAGGTTTTGGGCTAATATCCACTTATCAGTGAGTACATATTGTGTGAGTTCCTTTGTGAATGTGTTACCTCACTCAGGATGATGCCCTCCAGGTCCATCCATTTGGCTAGGAATTTCATAAATTCATTCTTTTTAGTAGCTGAGTAGTACTCCATTGTGTAGATGTACCACATTTTCTGTATCCATTCCTCTGTTGAGGGGCATCTGGGTTCTTTCCAGCTTCTGGCTATTATAAATAATGCTGCTATGAACATAGTGGAGCATGTGTCCTTCTTACCAGTTGGGGCATCTTCTGGATATATGCCCAAGAGAGGTATTGCTGGATCCTCCGGTAGTACTATGTCCAATTTTCTGAGGAACCGCCAGACGGATTTCCAGAGTGGTTGTACAAGCCTGCAATCCCACCAACAATGGAGGAGTGTTCCTCTTTCTCCACATCCACGCCAGCATCTGCTGTCACCTGAATTTTTGATCTTAGACATTCTGACTGGTGTGAGGTGGAATCTTAGGGTTGTTTTGATTTGCATTTCCCTGATGATTAAGGATGTTGAACATTTTTTCAGGTGCTTCTCTGCCATTCTGTATTCCTCAGGTGAGAATTCTTTGTTCAGTTCTGAGCCCCATTTTTTAATGGGGTTGTTTGATTTTCTGAAGTCCACCTTCTTGAGTTCTTTATATATGTTGGATATTAGTCCCCTATCTGATTTAGGATAGGTAAAGATCCTTTCCCAATCTGTTGGTGGTCTCTTTGTCTTATTGACGGTGTCTTTTGCCTTGCAGAAACTTTGGAGTTTCATTAGGTCCCATTTGTCAATTCTCGATCTTACAGCACAAGCCATTGCTGTTCTGTTCAGGAATTTTTCCCCTGTGCCCATATCTTCAAGGCTTTTCCCCACTTTCTCCTCTATAAGTTTCAGTGTCTCTGGTTTTATGTGAAGTTCTTTGATCCATTTAGATTTGACCTTAGTACAAGGAGATAAGTATGGATCGATTCGCATTCTTCTACATGATAACAACCAGTTGTGCCAGCACCATTTGTTGAAAATGCTGTCTTTCTTCCACTGGATGGTTTTAGCTCCCTTGTCGAAGATCAAGTGACCATAGGTGTGTGGGTTCATTTCTGGGTCTTCAATTCTATTCCATTGGTCTACTTGTCTGTCTCTATACCAGTACCATGCAGTTTTTACCACAATTGCTCTGTAGTAAAGCTTTAGGTCCGGCATGGTGATTCCACCAGAGGTTCTTTTATCCTTGAGAAGAGTTTTTGCTATCCTAGGTTTTTTGTTATTCCAGATGAATTTGCAAATTGCTCCTTCTAATTCATTGAAGAATTGAGTTGGAATTTTGATGGGGATTGCATTGAATCTGTAGATTGCTTTTGGCAAGATAGCCATTTTTACAATATTGATCCTGCCAATCCATGAGCATGGGAGATCTTTCCATCTTCTGAGATCTTCTTTAATTTCTTTCTTCAGAGACTTGAAGTTTTTATCATACAGATCTTTCACTTCCTTAGTTAGAGTCACGCCGAGATATTTTATATTATTTGTGACTATTGAGAAGGGTGTTGTTTCCCTAATTTCTTTCTCAGCCTGTTTATTCTTTGTGTAGAGAAAGGCCATTGACTTGTTTGAGTTAATTTTATATCCAGCTACTTCACCGAAGCTGTTTATCAGGTTTAGGAGTTCTCTGGTGGAATTTTTAGGGTCACTTATATATACTATCATATCATCTGCAAAAAGTGATATTTTGACTTCCTCTTTTCCCAATTTGTATCCCCTTGATCTCCTTTTGTTGTCGAATTGCTCTGGCTAATACTTCAAGTACTATGTTGAAAAGGTAGGGAGAAAGTGGGCAGCCTTGTCTAGTCCCTGATTTTAGTGGGATTGCTTCCAGCTTCTCTCCATTTACTTTGATGTTGGCTACTGGTTTGCTGTAGATTGCTTTTATCATGTTTAGGTATGGGCCTTGAATTCCTGATCTTTCCAGAACTTTTATCATGAATGGGTGTTGGATCTTGTCAAATGCTTTTTCTGCATCCAACGAGATGATCATGTGGTTTTTGTCTTTGAGTTTGTTTATATAGTGGATTACATTGATGGATTTTCGTATATTAAACCATCCCTGCATTCCTGGAATAAAACCTACTTGGTCAGGATGGATGATTGCTTTAATGTGATCTTGGATTCGGTTAGCGAGAATTTTATTGAGGATTTTTGCATCGATATTCATAAGAGAAATTGGTCTGAAGTTCTCTATCTTTGTTGGATCTTTCTGTGGTTTAGGTATCAGAGTAATAGTGGCTTCATAAAATGAGTTGGGTAGAGTACTTTCTACTTCTATCTTGTGAAAAAGTTTGTGCAGAACTGGAATTAGATCTTCTTTGAAGGTCTGATAGAACTCTGCACTAAACCCGTCTGGTCCTGGGCTTTTTTTGGCTGGGAGACTATTTATAACTGCTTCTATTTCTTTAGGGGATATGGGACTGTTTAGAAGGTCAACTTGATCCTGATTCAACTTTGGTACCTGGTATCTGTCCAGAAATTTGTCCATTTCGTCCAGGTTTTCCAGTTTTGTTGAGTATAGCCTTTTGTAGAAGGATCTGATGGTGTTTTGGATTTCTTCAGGATCTGTTGTTATGTCTCCCTTTTCAGTTCTGATTTTGTTAATTAGGATTTTGTCTCTGTGCCCTCTAGTGAGTCTAGCTAAGGGTTTATCTATCTTGTTGATTTTCTCAAAGAACCAACTCCTCGTTTGGTTAATTCTTTGAATAGTTCTTCTTGTTTCCACTTGGTTGATTTCACCCCTGAGTTTGATTATTTCCTGCCGTCTACTCCTCTTGGGTGAATTTGCTTCCTTTTTTTCTAGAGCTTTTAGATGTGTTGTCAAGCTGCTAGTATGTGCTCTCTCCCGTTTCTTCATGGAGGCACTCAGAGCTATGAGTTTCCCTCTTAGAAATGCTTTCATTGTGTCCCAAAGGTTTGGGTACGTTGTGGCTTCATTTTCATTAAACTCTAAAAAGTCTTTAATTTCTTTCTTTATTCCTTCCTTGACCAAGGTATCATTGAGAAGAGTGTTGTTCAGTTTCCACGTGAGTGTTGGCTTTCTGTTATTTTTTTTGTTATTGAAGATCAGCCTTAGTGCATGGTGATCTGATAGGATACATGGGACAATTTCAATATTTTTGAATCTGTTGAGGCCTGTTTTGTGGCCTATTATGTGGTCAATTTTGGAGAAGGTACCATGAGGTGCTGAGAAGAAGGTATATCCTTTGGTTTTAGGATAAAATGTTCTGTAGATATCTGTCAGATCCATTTGTTTCATCACTTCTGTTAGTTTCAGTGTGTCCCTGTTTAGTTTCTGTTTCCATGATCTGTCCATTGGTGAAAGTGGTGTGTTGAAGTCTCCCACTATTATTGTGTGAGGTGCAATGTGTGCTTTGAGCTTTACTAAAGTTTCTTTAATGAATGTGGCTGCCCTTGTATTTGGCGCATAGATATTCAGAATTGAGAGTTCCTCTTGGAGGATTTTACCTTTGATGAGAACAAAGTGCCCCTCCTTGTCTTTTTTGATGACTTTGGGTTGGAAGTCAATCTTATCAGATATTAGGATGGCTACTCCAGCTTGTTTCTTCATACCATTTGCTTGGAAAATTGTTTTCCAGCCTTTTATTCTGAGGTAGTGTCTATCTTTTTCTCTGAGATGTGTCTCCTGTAAACAGCAAAATGTTGGGTCTTGTTTGTGTAGCCAGTTTGTTAGTCTATGTCTTTTTATTGGGGAGTTGAGACCATTGATGTTAAGAGATATTAAGGAAAAGTAATTGTTGCTTCCTGTTATTTTTGTTGTTAAAGTTGGCATTCTGTTCTTGTGGCTGTCTTCTTTTAGGTTTGTTGAGGGATTACCTTCTTGTTTTTTCTAGGGCATTGTTCCCGTTCTTGTATTGGTTTTTTTCTGTTATTACCCTTTGAAGGGCTGGATTCGTGGAGAGATAATGTGAGAATTTGGTTTTGTCGTGGAATACTTTGGTTTCTCCATCTATGGTAATTGAGAGTTTGGCAGGGTATAGTAGCCTGGGCTGGAATTTGTGTTCTTTTAGTGTCTGTATAACATCTGTCCAGGCTCTTCTGGCTTTCATAGTCTCTGGTGAAAAATCTGGTGTAATTCTGATAGGCTTGCCTTTGTATGTTACTTGACCTTTTTCCCTTACCGCTTTTAGTATTCTATCTTTATTTAGTGCATTTGTTGTTCTGATTATTATGTGTCGGGAGGAATTTCTTTTCTGGTCCAGTCTATTTGGAGTTCTGTAGGCTTCTTGTATGTTCATAGGTATCTCTTTCTTTATATTTGGGAAGTTTTCTTCAATAATTTTGTTGAAGATGTTTGCTGGCCCTTTAAGTTGAAAATCTTCATTCTCATCCACTCCTATTATCCGTAGGTTTGGTCTTCTCATTGTGTCCTGGATTTCCTGGATATTTTGAGTTAGGATCTTTTTGCATTTTCCATTTTCTTTGATTGTTGTGCCGATGTTCTCTATGGAATCTTCTGCACCTGAGATTCTCTCTTCCATCTCTTGTATTCTGTTGCTGATGCTCAAATCTATGGTTCCAGATTTCTTTCCTAGGGTTTCTATCTCCAGTGTTGCCTCACTTTGAGTTTTCTTTATTGTTTCTACTTCCCTTTTTAGGTCTAGTATGGTTTTGTTCATTTCCATCACCTGTTTGTATGTTTTTTCCTCTTTTTCTGTAAGGACTTCTACCTGTTTGATTGTGTTTTCCTGTTTTTCTTTAAGGACTTGTAACTCTTTAGCAGTGTTCTCCTGTATTTCTTTAAGTGATTTATTAAAGTCCTTCTTGATGTCCTCTACCATCATCATGAGATATGCTTTTAAATCTAGGTCTAGGTTTTCGGGTGTGTTGGGGTGCCCTGGACTGGGCGAAGTGGGAGTACTGGGTTCTGATGATGGTGAGTGGTCTTGGTTCCTGTTAGTAGGATTCCTCCGTTTACCTTTCGCCATCTGGTAATCTCTGGAGTTAGTAGTTATAGTTGACTCTGTTTAGAGATTGTTCTTCTGGTGATTCTGTTACCGTCTCTCAGCAGACCTGGGAGACAGATTCTCTCCTCTGAGTTTCAGTGCTCAGAGCACTCTCTGCTGGCAAGCTCTCTTATAGGGAAGGTGCGCAGATATCTTGTATTTGGACCTCCTCCTGGCCGAAGAAGAAGGCCCAAAACAGGACCTTTCTCAGACACTGTGTTGCTTTGGCAGTTCCCAGAAGCTGTCAGCTTCTGTGGTGCAGACTCTCACCTGTGCAGACTAAAATCCTAAGTTCCAGGGAGTCCTGGAACCAAGATGGTGACCGCTGCTCCTGAGGCCGAGGCCGTCTCCCGAGCCAGGCGGACACCTGTCCTCTGGTCCGGATGGTGGCCGGTTATCTGCGGCCCGCCCAGGCTGCTGCCTCAGCGGCTCTGTGCTTCTGCCCGTTCCAGAAGCTGTCCGGTTCTCTGGCACACCCTCTAACCTGTTCAGACTAATTTCCTAAATTCTGCTGAGTCCCGGAACCAAGATGGCGACCGCTGCTGCTGAGGCTGAGGTCGCCTCCCAAGCCAGGCGGACACCTGTCCTCTGGTCCGGATGGTGGCCGGTTATCTGCGGCCCGCCCCGGCTGCTGCCTCAGCGGCTCTGTGCTTCCGCCCGTCCCAGAAGCTGTCCGGTTCTCTGGTGCACCCTCTAACCTGTTCAGACTAATTTCCTAGGTCCCGCGGAGTCCCGGAACCCAGATGGCGACCGCTGCTGCTGAGGCTGAGGTCGCCTCCCAAGCCAGGCGGACACCTGTCCTCTGGTCCGGATGGTGGCCGGTTGTCTGCGGCCCGCCCAGGCTGCTGCCTCAGCGGCTCTGTGCTTCTGCCCGTCCCAGAAGCTGTCAGGTTCTCTGGCGCACCCTCTAACCTGTTCAGACTAATTTCCTAAGTTCTGCTGAGTCCCGGAACCAAGATGGCGACTGCTGCTGCTGAGGCTGAGGCCGCCTCCCAAGCCAGGCGGACACCTGTCCTCTGGTCCGGATGGTGGCCGGTTGTCTGCGGCCCGCCCAGGCTGCTGCCTCAGCGGCTCTGTGCTTCCGCCCGTCCCAGAAGCTGTCAGGTTCTCTGGCGCACCCTCTAACCTGTTCAGACTAATTTCCTAGGTCCCGCGGAGTCCCGGAACCCAGATGGCGACCGCTGCTGCTGAGGCTGAGGTCGCCTCCCAAGCCAGGCGGACACCTGTCCTCTGGTCCGGATGGTGGCCGGTTATCTGCGGCCCGCCCAGGCTCGGGGCATGGATTTCTATGCTCAATTTGAAGATGGAAAAATTAGTTAAGAATCTTACCCAAGAGTATGCAAACTAGGACCTACAACTTAGACCCAGATGTTTAGATTCTAAACCCTATTGTCTTAGATGTATTTTTACCATATGTTTCACTATTTATGTGCGCAAAACCACAAATTTATATTTAAAATATCAATTCAATATGTGTCTTCCAAAATGATATGTATGCACTGTTTCCTGGTATTCTGACTGCTTTAGGTAACTGCAGGAATCAGCATGTAATATTAATTCAGCTCCCTTCCCCGCCTTCCCTTACCACACTCTAAGGACCTATAAAAATGGCTTTCCAAGGAAGAACGTGAAGCTAAGGAGTGTAACTTATTTGTTCTGAGCCATAAGCCTTTTAAATGGTAGATCAGCGTCCCTTTAACTTTCCTTTGAAGCCTCCACTCTGTGACAAATGGGAATCTTGTATGGCTAACAACCCTACCTGAAAATGAAATCCAATGTGTTAGGTTCACTGAGAGTCTAAATGGGGAAAAGATGCAAGTAAGCATAAAACCAGCTATTGTATAGGTAGGACAGGTATCTGCTCATTTGCTAAAGGATTTTATTAAAGCTTAAAAGACTGTAATTTGTATAAATGCCGAATTAACTTATTGAACCAAATAAAAAGCTTTGTGTGCCATTTTTTATTCATTGCTTTTCTTGTGTTGTTTTTTTTTTTGGTGGGGGGACATTATATAATTGGGGATCACCTTCAGGTCCTCCTGTCTCATAGAATACAGGCATGTGCCACCATGCCTGGTCTGTGCAGTGCTGGAGAGTGAACTTTGCCCCACTCCAGCCTGTATGGTCATACAATCTTAATTATCAGCTTTGAAGTTGATGTTACAGGTAACACCGCGGGACATAAAAGAAGACTTTTAAGAAAGGACAGGAATGGCTGTGAGGTCACTGTTTTGTAACTAATTTAAGAATAACTTTATTAATAGTTTATTCCTTCCCTCCAGCCTAATTTGTGGGTGGAGCATATGAAGAAAGAGTACAACTGAGCAAGGAGAAATGTGGCTGTGCCGCTAATCTTGGCTAATGGAAACTGGCATCTCACAGCCTAAAAATGGTGGTTTTACTTTGATTAAAAAATCAGGGGCCACACTGTATTCTCTCCTGCTTCTTAGGTCCTTTCACAGTAAATGCTGAGATGGTTTCTAGCCTTCTATCCCTGACTTACTAGCCTTTGGTTGTGTAAAGAAAGATTTATTAAGTTTTCTCCGTACAGTGCATGGCTAGTGGTAGTGACTCCACTTCTATTAGATCCATTAGCATCATCAACCATCACAATCTTGCAATCTTCCAGAGTCATTAAGCCCCACGGAGGGTTAGGAAGAAAGCTTGAGGCTGGAGATAGAGCAGTCAAAACATAAATTCAGTCAAATTCCTTGGTATCTAGCAAAGCTGTCATAGTACAGTTGAGTACCCAAGTCTCAGCTCCAGAGAGGAGACATACTATTTCCTTTTCCATGAAGCAAAAAGGCAGACATTAAAGCCTTATGTCTTCCTTCCAACGTGATCTTTGCAACCACACATGATTCCTAGTACATGTGCTGCTGAAGCGAGCACACACACACACACACTCACACACACACTCACACACACACTCACACACACACTCACACACACATACACGATTCCTGAAATGACTCTCCAAAGGAAAAATAGTGGCCATGTTTTAGCTTCATCCCAAATGCCTGGGTGACCTGGTGGCTCAGTTGAAGCTCTGAAGTGGACTCTGAGGCAGGCACTCACAGGGACTAGCAACCTGTGACTCCTCCTGGCCTGAGCCGTCCAAACAGCCCCCTTCTAATAATGGACATGGGAACCTAGGACTCCCACGCCTGCATCAGGCTACAGATGCATTCCATTCCAGACAAAGAAATATGAAATATGTTTCTCTACCCCCTCCTAATAACCATCAAACACTGATAATTTCTATGCAGTCATACTCAGTGTTGGGGAGGAGAAATCTAGCTAAGACTAGCTTTAGTTGCATGCTAATGAGGTAAACTGTCCTCTGATTGATGTTTTAGGGAGAATCCCATCTTATGCCTATCTTCTTCTGTATCCTTCTATCTCATTTCCCTGTGAGGAATGAGCATTGGCCAAAATAGAATGAAAACTCTTTCCTTGGAGTCCACTGGCCCTATTCTCTCTGGGCTTATTTTGATAGTTATCCGTTGTTAAGGACAGCAGACCTCCTCTTGCTTAATTATAGGCTGCCCTTTGAAAGCAACACAATCCTTAAGCAACAAACTCAAGAACCAGAGTCCCAGGTCCACCCAGGCAGTCCCTGGAACTCTTCAATATGGCTCCTCTTACTCTCTTCAACCTGCCCTGGATACACTGCCAGCCAATCAATCCCTAACATACGCCCTCATTTGCTGTACCTTCCCACTCCCAGGCCGGTCCTGGTAGAACTCACGTGCATTATTGAGTAGCCTCTTGGTCTCAGCCCTAGAATTTTATTTTCTTGGGCAAGGCATAGTTCTGGGAGAGAATTCACTTTCCCATGCTTACTGAAGCTTCGGTTGGATTTCAGGTCACTACTTTTCTTTGAGTATCAAATGTCCGGGAGGGTTTGGACCAGATTAGTCTCCACTGTGTTGGCAAGTTTCTCACCACATTTCTGTTTGTCCTGGAAATTCTGAGTGTTTTTCATCATCATCTGCTCTGGAAGCTCCTTGACAAGAGGTCAGCTCCCAACTGCTCAGCGCAAGCTTCACCAAGATGTAAGCAGCCAAGCGCATCTTCAAGAACCTGGATGCATCTTGCACTTCCTGTTTTCTTTTAGGAAATGGTAACTTGCCCATTCACTTATAAGATGAATTCAAAGTCTGGATATTTTTTTAACTCTTAAGAACTCCCAAGGCAGGATGTTTGAATCTCACCCAGAAGGGGAACTAAAAGAGTCATTGGAAGTAGATGGAGGGAGGGAACTGGGTGGAAGAGGGGATGGGGAGTGAAATGGGGGTGGGGAATCGGGTGTAGGGAGAATCAAGAAGAGAGGACTGGGAGGGTGAATGGAAATCAGCAGTGGAGGGGCATCTCTAGGATGTTCCAAAGACCAGGGTTCTGGGAAGCCCCAACAGAGTCTATGAGGGTGACTCCAGCTGAGCTTCCTAGCAGTGGGGGATGTGGAGCCTTAAGTGGTCAGCTCCTGTAGCCAAGCAGGACTCCCAGCGGAGGGATAAGGGCACCAACCCACCCACAAAATCTTCTACCCAAAATGTGTCCTAGCTACAAGATGTGTAGGGACAAAGATGGAGTAGAGACTGAGGGAATGGCCAATAACCAGCCCAACTTGAGACCTATTCCACAGGCAAGAACAAATCTCTGATACCAGTAATGATACTCTGTTATGCTTGCAGACAGGAGTCTAGCATAACTGCCCTACAAGAGACTCCACGCAGCAGTGGGTTGAAACAGATGCCAAACATTAGATGGAGCTTGGAGGAGCCTTCTGGAAGAGTTAGGGGAAGAATTGAAGAATCCAGAGGGGATAAGGACTCCACAAGAAGACCAGCGGAGTCAACTGGCCTGGACCCTTGGGGGCTCCCAGAGGCTGAACCACCAACCAAAGAGCAAGCATGGGCTGGACAAAGTCTCCTTCCTTCCCTGAACATATGTACCAAATGTGCAGCTTTGTCTTCATGTGGGTTCTACAACAACTGGAGCAGGGGTTTACACCGAATCTGTTGTCTGCCTGTGGGTCCCATTACCCTAACTGGACCATCTTGTCTGGCCTCAGTGGGAGAAGATATGCCTTGACCTATAGTGACTTGAAGTACCAGGGTGAGTTGGTACCCAGGGGGGAACATCCTTCTTCTCAGAGATGGAGGGATGAGAGGCAGGGGAAGGGACCATGTGAGAGGGGAAAGGGGGAGCTGCTATGGGAATGTACAATGAATGAATAATTAAATTTATTAATGGAAAATTAATTAATTGCTTGGGAAACAATAAACTTTTCAAATTTTTTAATGCAAATATAAGCAACTTCTACTTTATGTACAGCATAAAAGGAAAAAAAAAAACCCTCCCAGGGACAGTTGTATTAGCTTGCACAAAGCCCTAGGTTCATTTTCCAGGAAAGGCATTAAACTGGGTGTGGTGGTTCACAGCTGTCATCTTAGCTCTTGGCAACTGGAGGCTGGAGGACCAGAAGTTCACAGTCCTCCTCAGCTCCATAGCGGGTTTGAAGCCAGTCCAGCATGCATTGTTTTCAATTTAGGTCAGTTAAGGGTGATTTAAAAAAAAAATCTGGACTCATTGGAAAATGATTTAAGCAGAGACATATTTTTCCAGTATAGACTGGTAATTGTTTATAGTATCCTTGCCTCATCACCAATTTCATGTAGCCTGATCTTATGTCAATCAAGAAACTTGGAAATCTTTGATTCAAAATAAAACATTTCAGTGAAGGGGGTGGTAGTTGGGAGAAGGAGGAGGAAGGGAGAAGAGGGGAAGGAAGGTGGGTCAAGGCAGAAAGAAAGCTCATTGGTGGAACAGTGTAAGGCCTTAGGTTCAACTTTCAAGATCACCCCACTCAAAAAGAGGAGGAGTCTGACTCTGACTTGTGACTATTTCCTGGAGAAATGGTCTTTAAAAAATTCCTTTCTACCAGTGCAGATATGGCTTGATTCTTTGGAAGTAGTGATTTGCATGGGGTAGGAGGTTACTCTGCATTCGTCTCGTTATTGATACACTAGGAGACCCTATACAGATGAAGGGTATTGGCCATAAAGTAATGTTTTTTCAAGGTCTTTGAAGTTTCAGGTGTGCAGGCACCAGTCAAAAGCTTCAAGTTTTTCATTCTCAAGAACGCTAAGTTGCATATAATTCTATATTTCTAAAGATTTTATCATTCCATCAAAAATGTATCCAGCTGGCTCAGTGGCTATGCTCTCTGGACTCTCTGGATAGCAGGAAGAAATTTCTAGCTATCCACAATCCAGATGACTACAAAGCCCATTAAGCAATATACTTCAATTTTTATCTTGAGAAATTATATGTAACATAGGAATCATGAAGTATATGCTCAGAAGCCCCACAGTCTGAGAAGAACACCTTCTCTCTCAATCTATATATAGCAGGTGCTGAGATGGGAGGTGTCTTCGGTGGCCAGACATCCCCACCACACTCATCACCCCCTTGTCTGTTGTCCCTGTCACTGGTCTTAGCTGACTGGTCTTGACTCATTGTCTTTCTTTCAGCACAATGGATTAAGTTAGCTTGAAATGTCAGAAACGTAGCTAACAATACATCTCTTTGCAGTTGTGTCTAACTATACACTTTAATTGCTCTGCTCCTCCTGTGTATATTTTGTGCTGGACCCTCTTATACATCTAAGTGTGCAAATTTGGGGAGAATAACTCCTGTATTACTAGCAATAACAAAACAACTGTAGCTCAGGGATTTTTTTTAATTTTAATTACTTTACTGCTCTGGGTTCTTATCTTAAAAAACAAAGCAGCTTTCCACCAATAACCCCAGACTTATTGGAAATATTTACTCTTCAGATTTATGAGGTTTGAGGCAAAGGGTTAAATGTTCTTTGTCCAGGTTAGAAAGTGTGCCCCTGTTGATATCCCATTACACAATGATCCTGATGAGAGTTCGTGCACTGCAAAATATTACTTCAGTTTAATTGTAGGAGAAAGCATGTCCAAACATATGAAAATACTTATTTTACTTGGTCAGAAAATAGAAATGATGTAATTCAACATAGTTCCCTCTTTTTCTTAGCTTCCTGGACCAAGATAAGCAAAAATAAAACAACTGAAAAAGCCTTGCTATCTTGCTAGACCATGTTTCTAAGGAAAGAATTCTTAAATGTATTAGTCATCACACACAAGACACTTTAGTATAGACATACACTTCCCAGCTCCCATTTAACTGGCATATTCTGTTCTTCAGAGGTAAGCACACTGGTGGTCATCTCCCACTCACAAGCTCCTCATATGTCTGCCAAGCTAGCCACATTAGGTGAAATCTGTGTTTCTCCCCACAGTGAACTGGATTTAGGCAGGAACTTCTGAAATTTTTTATCAATGGAGAACGGCAGTGATGATATCAAATGTCTCTTTAAAATGTGGGCTTCTCTATAGGAGGGACAACAATATGAACTAACCAGTACCCCCAGAGCTCCCTGGGACTAAACCACCAATCAAAGAAAACAGATGGTGGGACTCATGTCTCTAGATGCATATGTAGCAGAGGATGGCCTAGTCAGTCATCAATGGGTGGAAAGGCCCTGAGTCTTGCGAAGATTCTGTGCCCCAGTATAGGGGAATGCCAGGGCCAGGAAGCTGGAGTCAATGGGTTGGGGAGCAGGGGGAGGCAGGAAGGATAGGGGATTTTCTGAGAGGAAACTCAGAAAGGGGATAACATTTGAAATGTAAATAAAGAAAATATCTAATAAAAAACTTTTAAAAATATAATCAAAAGACAGGAAAAAAAGATGTGGGCTTCTTATGAGGTCCATACTTTTATATGAGTTTCCCAAATGCTGCGATTATATATGTGTGTGTGACTATGGCTGACTTTAAATGACTTCTGAGTCTGGATTACTAAAGGTGATATAGTTCCATGGAGTCCTTTCCCTGTCCTTTGGGCATGTGTCATGGGACTCTCGAGCCAACAGCCCTAAAGCTGAGTGCCAGAGGCGTCACATGAAGAGAAAACTCAAAGATGTAGATGTCAGCACGAGCTGTCGTCTGCACCACCCTCCCTAGACCATGCACTGACGTGTAAAAGGTCACTGAGAACACGGCAACTCAGGCCATTCACGCGTCAGGAAAGTCGTATATCCAGTTCCCACCTTCTGAACCCCATGAACTGTGAAAGGAAATGAGTGATATGTACAATAGTTATAGATTGTGCTGTTACTATTGTCTGTGTGCTGAAACTGAAGGACAGTTTTATTAGTTTAAAAGAAAGACAGCCCCCCTCAAGGCAGACAAGCTGTACATCTCAGCAGCTGCTTGGAGGAAGAGAAAAGATTTTTTTAGAAGTCGTTGCCATTGAAGCTATCAATATGGAGGACAACGACATGACAGCAGGCAGCCATGCCACATGGAGTGGGGCTTTAGGGACAGAGTAATGGAGTCCAAAGTATCAGGAAAAAAAAGGGCATACTTACATCCTGGTCAGTATCTGGGGAAAAAAGGCGACAGACAGAAGGAAGAGAGAAAGTTTCATCTTTCAGAGTCAGAAAAGGGGCAGACCCATCTGACTCTCATGAGCGCTTAGCTTGTAGAGACTGCACTAGAGGAAGGGATATTAGAATGGTCTCAACCCACTAGACTTTGATTAAGAGGCCGTATTGAACAACTATGCAAGAACCTGAAAAATATCACGGCCCGCATCTTACCTCATTGATTTCTGTCCCGTCTGCACTGGTATACACAATTCTGTAACCACTGATCTTTCCCGATGCGGGGTCCCAGGTTAACCGAGCGCTGTTAGAGCCAACATTGGAGATCCGCAAATTTCTTGGTGGGGTTAAGGGTACTAAGGAAACAGAGCATAGTGAAAACATTAAACAATTAAAAACTCATCTAAAGTCAGTGAAACACAAGAAACAGCTCCCTTGACATTCAGAGTCCTTCTCATAGACGGTATAATCTCAAAATACGTGATGAATCCTCTCGTAAAAATCAACAAAGTTGCCTAATTAACAGAGACGCTCTTCTCCTTGTAGAGAACGACGGGCAGCAGGAAGTTATACTTGCTTAGAAGGAAGCAGGATCTGAGTAACGCACTCTGTCTTTTTGCATAGTGCGTGTTGCGAATAAGAAACCAGTGACTCAAAAACAAGACACTAAAACTAAGTCTGAGCTCGTCCACTCAATGGCTGTGTGTGTGCGCATGTGTGTGTCCGTCCATGCACAGAAGGAGGAAGGTGCTGTCTGTCTGTATCAAGGCTAACTGGGAACTGCCGTGAGCTCTCACCAATCTTTAACTGCAGTAAGTGTCACTGATGAGATGGTCACTTTGAGGCTAACGAGTACCACGTTATCTCACTAAATTGTAGTATTAGACTATGTCTCTGTTAGAATCAACAGAGGAAGAGCCTTGGAGACATACGAGGCCACTTTCTCAGCCTCCACGGGATAATGCTCTCAACTCTGATGGCCAAGGTTCTCATTACCTCTACGCACCGCACTCAGATTTCAGGCACTGCGGAGCTCTCGGGAGTTAGTGATCATTTTTATCCTTAAGGAGCTATAGACAAAGTGTAGGAAGTAAAATAAAGTGGCACGATCGAGCCTTACGCATGCTTCGCTTTACATCATTCCCGAATCCAATTACATTTTGGTGACATGGCAGAAAAAAGTCTATTTTCCTGAAAAAATAAAAATGCCATTTGGGAACATTTTGAAAGGATTCTCCCTTCTTCTCTCCCTCCAGCTACTAATCATAGGAAAGAGCTGTATATAGTTTAAACACCTAGGTAAGTGAGCATTCTTTGTGACAGATGGGTTGTTTTGGGGTAGTTTTTTTTTTTTAACAGATAGCTTTCTCAAATACCTTGAGTGATATAGAGATACTTTCTGATGCAGTTTATTTTCTTCTTCTTCCAGATTTGATGTTTTAATTAGTGTTCTGAAGAGCAGGATGGGACGGCTGGAACTAACCAATAATGGGTGTGGGAAAAGGTCTTTATCGCTAAACTTCTATTATGGTTTTGCCTCAAGTTGAATGGTAAAGACAAAGCACTGTTGATACTGGGCTGCCCATCTCTTTCCAAGGAACAGGTACTTCCTACGCTCTCAGAAGATGCGAACGATCACGGATACAGCCATGTGTAATGGCCTGCCTACGGCAAACCTTGGTAGCATATCATAATACTTAATACATTATCATATTTTCAAAACATAGATATACTTTTTTTCTTAAAACAGTTTGAGCAAATTACTTAAAACTAGACTCCTAGATAGGATATATCTCAGTGTATGCCACTTGTCTAGCACACATGATACACTACACCAGAAAAGTAAAAAATAGTAAAAATTAGTCTTCCTAATATAATTTTAGTTAAAGACCAAACACAATAATAAGGGGCTCGTGGAAGGACAGCAGACATTTTTAGAAGAAATATTAATTTCTATGAGTATAAAACAGATATTGAGTAATTACATATTTTCACGTAGATTTAATCTTATATCCACCACATGGCAGATAAGACACTGTTTTCTTCCTTTACAGACAGAAGAACTGACAACATTGTCATTGTCACCCAACTTAACCTGAGCTGAGCTTTCTGTCTCAGCTGCTATGAATCCAGAACCTTCTGGAGCGTTTCCCTCCAGAGGGAAGAGAGGGAGAGGGGAGAGAGGAAGAGAGGGAGAGAGGGAGAGAGAGGGGAGAGAGGGAGAGGGGAAAAGGGAGAGGGGAGAGGGAGACAGAGAGGGAGATGGGGGGGGAGAGAGGGAGCAAAGGGAGAGGGAAGAGGGGAGCCAGGGAGAGGGGAGAAGGGAAAGGGGAGAGGGGAGAGAGGAGGATTTACCAGAAGGATGCTAAAGTAGTTCAGGGCTAACATCCCAACTTCTCATGACAGCTCCAGATAAAAGAAATACATTGTTTTCCTAAGTAAAATATACATTTCCCTAAAAGTCACAATGGCCTCTTGGGAGGTTTCAACCAAAACTCGTATTTTCAATTCATTTCTTTAGGTTTTAGGGATAGCGTCTCCTGTGAATCCCTGCCCCACTCACGGGTTGTCTCTTGTCCTGTAGCAGGATCGCTGGCCTCTTCTCCAAACATGGCATACACAGTGACTGTATATTCTGTATTGGGGAATAGCCCACTCAGTTCAATGTCTGTGTGTGTCTCTCCAATTTTCATCTGAAAAGGACACATGCAATTAGTTTATTTTCTCCCTCTCTCTCTCTCTCTCTCTCTCTCTCTCTCTCTGTGTGTGTGTGTGTGTGTGTGTGTGTGTGTGTGTGTGTGTGTGTGTGTGTGTGTGTGTTATTTGCTCTGATAAGAGTGGAACTGACAAAAGGTGGCACTCCCTAGAATGAAACTATGTGTCCCCCTCACGGCACCTACATCAAACAAGCTTCAGCCAGAATTATGTGTGTCTGAGTTATTTTACATTGGAAACTGATAATATAGAACCCCAGAAAACTGAGAGTCCCCCACCCCCATGCTGTGTTGGGATAATGCTTTTCAGCTGGACAAAGTGTCACTGTAGCCAGAACAACACTGCTGTCTGGTCCCCAGGAAAGTGGGGGTGGAACTGAATTAGACAGATTCTCTAGATGTGTGCTTCAGAGCAGCATGCTGGAGGCAAGGCCAAATGGGCATTTGTTACTGCCTTATTAATTCTAACCAGTCCTCGGGCTGGATGCCCGGTTCTGCTTCAAGCTCAATTGCGCTGGGCCAGTTTTGTCACCCCATTTAACAAGGCAGCCATCTGGAAAAACTACAAGTCCCTTCAGGTACTCAGAAGAGATAGGCTTAGCATGACACCCAACTTGTTAACTTGTCTCCTGATCCTGGGATAATTTTTTTGGCCTTTGAACTTTGTCGACTAGATATATAGGCTTTCTCATGTGACAACTGGACATCAAATATCTGACAGGGAGTATTATATTTTAGAGGGAAGAAAAATCCCCATAGTCTCCAGTCACACAATCTAAGTTGATGCTGAACGATCTAAACACACACAGCAAATGTGGGGCATGTCTTAATTAATGATTGATGTGGAACATCCCATCCTAATGCAGGCTGTGCTGCTCTTGGGCAGGTAACCCTGGATTTTAAAAGAAAGCAGAGTGAGAAAGCCATTAAGCAACATTCCTCCACGACCTCTACTTGAGGTCTTGCCTCCGGACCATGCCTTAACATCCTGCCCTGACTTACTTTGATGATGCGCTGTGATATGGAAGCATGAGCCACATAAACCCTTTACTCTATGAGTTGCTTCCATTTGTTATGTTTTATCACAGCAATAGAACTAACACAATGGTTCTTATCAATGTTTAGTTTCATAGAACCTAATGATATACATAAACAAGCCCATATTAATATAATTGTGCTGCTACATGGGGACACCACTGTTATTAGAAATTCTTTTGTGGTATTCTTTGATATAAATACACCCATTTTAGGGACCATTTAGGTTTGTTGTTGACAGTGTTCTGTTACAAGTAAAATTTCACTGATAATTCTTGCAAGCTGAGTTTAGGGACATTCATTTGAGAGGTGGAAGGAGGGAGATCAGTAGTACACGGTTATCCACACTATACAGCCCATTGAGAGGCTATCCTGGACTATAAGAGACTGTGTGTGTATGTGTGTATGTATGTTTATAGAGAGACAGAGATAGACAGAGCCAGAGATAGACAGACAGCGAGAGAGGAATAAAACACTTTTGAGAGACACTACCCTCTCATCATACATCTTTAAAACAGTACACATGGGGCTGGAGAGATGGCTCAGCCGCTGAGAGCACTGACTGTTCTTCCAGAGGTCCTGAGCTCAATTCCCAGCAACCACATGGTAGCTCACAACCATCTATAATGAAATCTGGTGTGCTCTTCTGGTGTGTAGGCATACATGCATACAGAACATTGTATACATAATAAATAAATCTTTAAAAAAACAATACACATATCCAACATGCCAAAATATTGTACATGGCAGCTGTATTATCAGGAATGATGGCATGCCTGAACAGGTGGGCACTGTCATATTCTCACATGCTCACTTTGCTTGGTGCTATCATCCTTTAAAGAGGGCGTGTTAATCTGTCGGTTGTCAGCTAGTATCGTTTCATTTCTATTTTCTCTTGAGTCTTAGCATTTTTCCAGCTCCAAATATAACTCTTTCTTCTGCTAAAGTAAAATTCAGACCAACTTTAAATGTGAGTGGAACGAAACAGCCTAAACCATGAAAACAAGAGAACACACATCATTGAAACTTGTCCTTGAGACGCAAAGTCACCGTACTTCAGATTCTACAAAACTGGCTTATCTGAGGCAGGCCTTTGACAGTCAGAGAACTGCACTGCCAACTGCCTCTCTCGTCCACATTCAGAAGCGAGGTATCTATCTACTCGAGTGGCATGGGCAGCATGTTCTCTTTTTTAATGTACCTGGAACAAGTGCTGTAGTGTAGTCATAAAAGGGAAAAGGTTCAATGAAAGACACTGTCTCAAAACAGTAACGTGAAGAATGAATGAGGAAGCCACCCAAAGTGTATCTCTGCCCCTCCACACACAGACACACATACACATGCACACACAAGTACACATACACACACATACAAGTACACATACACACACACACAAGTACACATACGTACACATAAATTCTTATCCAAGAGGCATGTTTATCTGTCTCTCAAATTATTAAGACAAAACTTTAATTCAGTGCATACCACATAGCTACTTGTATAAACTAGATGTGGTAACATATATAAACTTTCTCTAGAGCCATCTGAGAATATCTAGTACTTAAAACAACAAAAACCACTTTTCAAAATCAACTCTAAGGAACTGGGGCAATAATGCAAAAACACAAGGCAGGGAGGTCAATATTAAACACTATGTACTGAATAAGCTATCTGTATGTCCAACAACATGAAATTAATTATATATAACTTGTACAAACTAATAACAAAACACTATGCTTAAATCTACTGTGTAAAATATTCCTTAATGGAATGGGAAAATACTCACATTAGATGAAATTAAAATGACAGACTAGAAAAATGTCTTCACTTGGCAGATTACAATGCACTGAAAGAAACCTGGAGAGATGGCTCAGTGGTTAAGAGTGCACCCTGTTCTTTCAGAAAACCTGGTTGGTACCCAGCACCCACATGGAGGGCCACAACCACTTCTAACTCCAGCTCCAGGGGATCTGACACCCTCCTCTGACCTCCTCAGGCATCTGCACACACACACACACACACACACACACACACACACACACACACGCATGCACGCACGCACGCACGCACGCACCACGCACGCATGCACACACACACACATGTACACACAAACATTGACCTAATTAAAATTATAAAATGACCTTTTAAAAATATACCGAAGGCATGGGAGGGTGGAGCTCAGGGGGAAAGTGCCTGCCTAGTACGTGTAAAGTTATTGATTTGATTCTTAGAACCATAAAAGGAATAAGGAAACGAGAGGGAGGAAAAGGAATGAAAGGGAAATCAAAGAAAACAGAATACGAGAAAAAGAAAGACTGTAAATGAAATGTCATCAGAAAGGCCAAGAGTGTATCTCAGCAGCACAACTTGCCTTGTGTGTGGGGGATCCTGAGTGTAGTCCTTAGCCTTGCAAAATAACACGTGACTGGACTTTTGTAAATAGCCTTGTATAGGTAGCATGATTGCCACCAACGTCTTTATTTTGACAACTTGAATTTTCTGAATTTTACCCAATCAATTTTGACAATATGAATTTTATCTGGAAGGCAAAGGCCCGAGGGCCACAGTTGGTAGCCGGGAGTTACCTCTTTCTCATCTCCAGCCAGACCTTCTGTGAGAGGAGCATAGAGGATCAGATAGCCTGTGGCTCCAGGTACTGCATCCCACCTGACGCGCATGCTGTTCTCAGTCACGTCGTACAGCTCGAGGTCGGAAGCCATGGGCAAGGCCACTGCAAGAAAAGGCTCTTTGTAATACTCACTTACCACTGAACTTCAGAAAAAAAAAAAAATCAAGTAATAAGAAGCAAGATGTCAGCCCTTCCAGGTCATGCTACTAATCCCAGCATTTAGAAGAAGGCGGGAGAATTGTTTTGAATTCAAAATCAGCCTAAGGAACTGAGTGACATCCCTTCTCAAAAAAATAAAAGTAAAAATAAAAAACAATGCTGGCCATATTTCATATTTCAAGGGTTTGGAGAAAGGAATTAGGATAAACTTCTAGGTCAAGACTTGAAGTGTAAACACTGTTAGAAAAGATGATTTTGTTCTTTCAAAAGCATAGCTGTAGACCCCTCACAGATGACCGCACCTGCTTCTCTAACCACATTCTCAAGTCCAGCACTCTGCTTACACTTGGAACTCTGCACGCATTTCTTCTGGAGTCCCGACAACACTCCATGGCACTCACACATGCAAATGTCCAAATGTCCCTCTTTTGCAGACTCAGCTTGTACTGAAGACTGAGACATCCGTGAAAGGGGAAATGGTCATTAGACTCCTTCTGCAAAGAGGAACTGTCTGGGGGACTGGAAGGGAGGCAGCTGGGGATGACAGGATGGGAATGTGAGCAGAGGAAGTGGATGATTTAGGGCAAATGGGATGCATATGTAGGGAAACACCACGGTGGAAACCATTACTTCATATGGTAACTTAAACCTCATTTTAAAAAAGAGAAAACACATGTCTCCACAACAGAAGCATCGACACAAGCCTGACAGATCACTGTCAGTCAAAAGCCAAGCACGGCACAGAGGAAAAGCACCATGGTCCTGGAATGTAGTTTTTAGTGTTGTTTACATAGTTATTGCTCTGTGAAATGTATGCTATTTAGGCCAGTTTGGCATAGCTCCCAAGACGTAGTAAGAACACAGTTTTTCAAATGACTAAATAATTGTTGTTTTACGATTGTCTTGTCTTGTGATTCTCTGAGTATGTACCTGATGTGTGTATGTATGTGTGTATGCATGTAGTATGAGCATGTGTACTTGTCATCATGCCTAGTGAAGGGACTGTCAGGATTCAGACGTTCTTCTAACTTAAAAGGAGATTAATGTTGAGGGGAAATGCACTGTGATTCTCTCACTATTCCCCTGAGGGAAAAGAAGCCCCTGAACTTCTTCTCCATTCTGACTAACAAATTTGGCACAGCTCTTGGTTCACAGTAGATATTTACTAATACATACATACATGTGTGTGTGTGTGTGTGTGTGTGTGTGTGTGTGTGTGTGTGTGTGTGTGTGTATAGGTATATACATATACATATTTGTTGAATGAATGAATGAGTCTGCCTCCTTCACCACCACAGTTACCCTCTCTAAAACATGCAAGACATTTGTAAAAATCCATTCCATACACACAGCTGGAAAGCTGCAGCTGCGGCAGCAGCCTCTCCCACATACATGACAGGCACTTCCTGCGACCCAGTCGGGGTGTCTATCCACCCTGATGAGCCCAGTTTAGGAATAAGCCACCTAAGCGAGGCTGTTCATGTTGGAAGTAGAGGAGGATTGAATACGCACATGTGGTCTCTGCTCCCCGCAGGCCTTCACTAGCTGTGTGGGCAGATACTGCAAACACTGCTATCTGGTACTCAGTTGAAGACATCAAGTTTTTCAACACTGTGGAAGATACACTCCCATCCACCACCACCTGTGGAAAGAACCATTTGAAAGAAGATAAAATATCTCACATGCAGAATGGAGACAAACAAGGAAATATATCTCCAGCAAGACCATCTCGCTAAATATTTTATTATTTGTGCAAGGTCTTCATTTCCACTCTAGGGATCAATTCTCCTTGTCTCGGTGCACAAATGGATGCACTTCTATGGAATCCATCCGAAGTTGTTTTTTAATTCGTATATAGTGCTAATTGTGTCATTTCTGGGATATTATTATCCTGGTCACACTCACATGACTACAGCAGATATAATTTTCCCCAATGGCACTTTGGGAAACATTTAAAAGGTTTGCTAGTCATGAGAAAAATAGAGCCACTGGAAAGATTATGGCTTATTTTTCTCTTTGGACCAGATGATTTGAAAGTCCATGATCAATTTCTGTAATGCTTGAAACTAAAACGAAGCTCACAGATTCTGCCTGGGTAGAGAAGGACATTGTGAAACACTGTGAGGTCAATCAGAGGTTAGAACAACAAAAGGAAGTGGAGATTTCATCATGTCTTCACTCCATGAATCACTGCATCCAGGCAGGGAAGGAGAAGGGCCCCGCCACTGGCAATAGGTGCTCTCTTCTAGACACAGCTAGCCACGATGGAAAACACTGGCCACAGCTGCTTCAAGAAGGTGTTCCATGGCCCTGATCTCTACAAATGTCCAGGAAATTCCAAATGCCAGAGGACTGGCCCACCCTATTAACCCCATAATTTGGAACATGCAGTCTTCACTATGGCAGAAACCCCTCGCCACTCCCAAGATAAACCAAGATGCATGGAAACCTTTCAGCTTAGAACTTGTTAATTAGGGGAAGAAAAGTAAACTAGTTTCTAAGTGCATACTTGATCCATTCTTAGGATGACTGGATGGCAGGATGAGAAACGGTGTGGATACAATGTGAAGAGACAGAGCAACAATACAGACATGTAGAAATCTATTTCAAACCACTTAAACTGTTTAAGCAGAAGGATGCCCTACACAAACATGCCTGCTTCATCCCCACTAGAAAGACTTTAAGGATTGGGAAGTCTAGAAAGATTGTCATATTACCTCCTCCGGCTTTCCGCCTCTGGTGGGATAATACACAACTCTGTATTTTTCCACTTTTCCTGGGGACTGAGTCCAGTTAACCATAAAGCTCCTGGCAGTGACTTCAGAAGTGATCAGCTCTGTAGGTGGCCCGATGGTGGCAAGGGCTGAGGCTAAATGAAAGAAATACACTAAATAAATCTCATTTCCCAAGTTATTTCAATGAACGTAAGAAAAGCCACTAAGCAGCAGTGACTCTCGAAGCTATGGTGCCCCCTAAGAGTCTGCTCTGTGGAAAAGTTGGTTCCATTATTAATTCTTGTGCTCATTCCTTCATTCAAAACATTTACTGTCCATTAGAAACCATTCATTGAAGTAGATTCTTAGTAACCAAACTGAAATAAAACATAGTCCTTAATTCTCAGAAACTCTGACAAGGACTGTTAATAAACAATGAAAACAGGCACTTAAGTGAGTGGGCACACATCCAAAGATGCTCTTCTGGGTGTCTTAGAGGTGCCATTTAATTCTTGGCAGTTACTAATGTTGCCCATGTTTGTAGATGAGAACGGTAAGGCAAAATAAAGGCAACGTACAGCCCACATCTAAGGGGGAGCAGCTCTCAGAGCTGAGAATGCATCAAGCTTCATACAAATACTTCTCTGCATCAGAGGACGTGGCACCTACACTGAAGATGTCCTGCCAACAGACAATCAGTATCTAAACGTAAAAGCACTCAAAGAAACCGACACATACTGAGTAGCCAACCACTCTGTGCCAGACATATGTGTGCCATGTGCATGTTAAATGGTTCTGTAATGATTCGGGGCACATAAAAAGCTCAGTGGAGAGGGAACACAACATGAAAAAGAGAATAAAGAGATTTATTGTTAGGATTTCTCAAATTTTTAGGGAACCTAAACAAACGTTAATAACCACAGTGATGAGAAAACTATTGCACACTGTAGGTATCATATGCTTTCTTAGCAAGTACATGTAGAGGAGTTTGGGGGTATCTGTCTGCCTGTTTGTCTGCCTGACTGTCTGTCTGTCTATTGACAGGGCTATATGGGAAAAGTTCAGATCTGAAGTAGCCTCACTCTGAGGTCAGACAAATTTGTTCTCAGTTCTACAGCTTGGGTGTCCAACCCAGCCCCAAGAGATCTGGCCTGAGGATAGCAGAATGACAGAAGAGAAAAGGAAAATGAGCCAAACATAACAATGAAACTCTCCTAGATACAACAGAGGCAAGAACTCAAACCAAACTACTAAAATAAGACCTTGTACAGTCCCTCTTCCCGGATCCTATGAATAACCTGTAACCTACAGACCAATCATATACTGAAGGGCAAGGGTTGAACAGTGATGAATTTTTATCATCATTATGCAAAAAAGCATGTATACTTTCTCCCACCCTCTCTAAGTACAACTGAAAAGTCAGGATATTGTATACAAGGAAAGCATAAGAAGGTGCTGAAGTCAGAGGGAAAAAGGTAGAGGCAAGAGGCTCTGCAGGACCCAAGAGACACCACAAAAGCCATTGTCCTTTCTCTTTAGTGTCCAAATGTCCCTAGCTGGAAAGCAATGGTATCTGGAAACATAGAAACATCAGAGTATTCATACAAAATCTATCTCAACAAAGACTGCTGTCTCTAGGCAAAGACCAGGAAAAGGCTAGCATACAAAGACAGAAAATTTTCAGCAGTAACTCCTGACACACACTACGGAAAACAACTGTACTCCACCTCTCTGATACTGTAACCCATGGCAACCAACATTAAACAAGCCTCCCAAATTCCACCCTGTTTTGGCTTTCATACTGTGTCACATCTCTCCACATCCCTCCATCCAAGCCAAGGTGGGATGGAGATTCAGAAAACGCCTCCTCCCCCGTCTCTATCTGTGACAGCAGTGTTGCTCATGGAGAGGGCCTATCTAACTTCCAACCCAGCCTGTTCCTTCATGTTCTCCTTCACTTAGGGACACACAGTAGTCTATCAGGTCTTTCCCAGCTTTCCTACAATATGGAGGCCACTCCCACAGAACTGTTAGCAGAAGCCACCTAGGGACAGAAATGAGGGACTCCTGCTTCTCTAAAAAGGTAATTATGAACGGCAGGCCAATGAGTAGCCCTTTTTCCCCAAGAAACAAAAGTAGGTGAAATAAGTAGCCCATACTTTAATCCTAACTAGCAAAAAGGAAGTATTACTCTCCACTCTTAGCAGGATGGTATCAGACATGCAGCCCTCATGGAACACTTTAGTGCAAGATGGACAATGAAAAACATAGTTGGAGTCAATGACAACATAAAACTCTCAGGAAACAAAAGGAAAAAAAACAGTACTAAAATTAACAAATGGGCTCAACAGCAGCATGTGGACAGAGGGAAGAATTAGCAAGCTTGTTTGCTAGCACAGAAATGGCCAACCTGAGAAAGAGAACAATCAGACTCAATGCTCCGCAGAACTGGGTGTGCTGGTCCACCACTGCACACTCAATACCTGCACACCAGGCCTGCACGACTCAATGCTCCGCAGAACTGGGTGTGCTGGTCCACCCTTGCACACTCAGCACCTGAAGGCAGATACAGGCAGACCTAGGAAATCAAGGTCCTTGGATCCTGGTTATAGGATTAAGTCAAGACCAAACTGGACTTGTAGCAGAGACGTTACTACAGAACCTATCTCAGAAATGTTTTCTTTAAAGAGCAAATAGGGATAGTCACAGAAACTCAAGTACATTGGGAACATAACAAAATACCTTTAATTCATAACATTAAAATCTTAAAGGGGAATGAAAACGAACTCAGTACTGAAATAATACCTGAGGAAACAAAATTTACTGTGCGTCTGATAGATCCACAAGAATTTGCACTCAGCTAACCACACTCCAGCTTCTGAACACTGAGCACAAAGCAGAAAAGAAAAGCTTTAAAACAGTGAGAGAAATACGGCCCTTATCTGAAGAAGGAAAATATTTTATAAACCCTGGAGACGAAGAGGAAGAGACACAACTCTGTTTGAATGTTTAGAAGTAAAATCATTTAGCAAGAGCTCATCCTCCAGCAGACACGTGTCAGCCATGGAGGGAAAACCAAGGTATTCTCAGACAAAAAGAAGAGGTTTTTATCACTAGCAGACTGACCTTTAAAAGAAGTAAGAGATGTGGTACTCTCTCACTGGAAATAAAATTAAATTTTAAAAAGGAATGCCAGGGTATTACAAATGAAAAAAATGACAGAAAACATAGAAGGGAGGAAGCATAATAAAATGGATTCCCTCAAATTTTCTAAATTATGTTTAATATGAGCTGGGGATGCAGATCAGTTATCAGAGTGCTCGTCTATTATGCAGGAAGCTCTGGGACTAGTCTCCAGATCCACATAAACTTGCAATCCCAGCCCCGGGGAAGTGGAATCAGGAGGATTAGATGTTCAAGGCCATCCTCAGCTATATAGCAAATCCATAAGCAGCCCGACCTATAGGAGACACTGTCCAGGAAACTCTGTTTGATGATTAAAACAGGAATTATAAATCTTCTAGCTTTATAACCATCACATCTGATAGTGAGTCTATCGTATATGGAGAAGTAAATAATAACACTGTTTATGACACAGTCATGGTAAAGAAAAATGGCTGAAGGGAAGAGAATTGTATACATGTCACTCAGGAAGGAAACTGAAGACATAACTAGAGACCAGTGATCCTCTTCCTAATGCTGCAACTCTTTAATACAGATCCTCATCTTGTGGTGACCCCACAACCATAAAATTATTTTTATTGCTATTTCATAACTGTAATTTTCTACTTCCAGGAATAATAATGTCAATATCTGCATTTCGTTATGGTATTAGGAGACCCCTGTGAAAGGGGCAATTCACCCAAGGTTGAAACTCATTTCTTTAGACCCTACAGACATCAAAAAAATGCTATACAGAATTTTACAACATTTATACAATGAACCAATTCCTTGAAAATCAAAATGCTCTTTCTACAGGAGGGAATAAACCAACAATATACCAATGCAATAGTTACATGCAACTTGGCATGAGAAATCATAGCAAATCCAAGATGGCAAGAAAACAAAAGTTAGAAAAATAAAAAAAATAAAATTATTTCCATTTCCTAATTATATAAATTTATACACAAAAACTTTTAAATCCAGACGAAACCTTCCAAACTAATAAGTAATTTCAAGTCATATATATGATATACAAAATAAATATGCAAAATCAAATCCATTTCTATTTACAAGAAATAAACGTATAGACTTTTAAACTAAAAAAATTAATCAAAATCATTCATATGAAGTTAAATAATTTGTACAATTCTAAGAAAACCTTTATAGTAAATAAGAAGATAAGACTCATAAGTCCTAAAAAATATAAAATGTTAATTAATGAAAGAAATCAAATCATATCTAACTATATGAATACATTCATAAACTGGATATACCCAACAAACTGAAAATCTTTCTTTTACCAAGTGAAATTTGGTAACTGGCAGTTTATATATGTATTTCCAATGAATACACAAGTAAAATTTTTATAGAGCAAAGATATTCTAATATTCAATCAAGTAATAAAGATGGAAATTGTTTTTGGAACTTAGGAAGGATAACTAAGGGCTGTGGAGATGGCTCAATGGGCAAAGGTGATGTATCTTCACAAGGCTAAGCACCCAGGTTAGCTCCCAAGACCCAAGGAGGTGCTGCTATGCATCGGCAATCCCAGCATTCCCTCAGCAAGATGGGAGGTGAAGAAAGAAGAATAGACTGGAAGGTTCATCCTGTCAGCCTCCGCTAGCACAGCAGCAGAAACAAGAGTAACACAACCTCAGTGAAGCAGGAGGAGAGGAGAGAATCAACTCCCAGAGGTCGTATCTGACTTCTACATACAAGTCATGGCACACACATGCACAAAGAAATAAATTTGTAAATAATAATAATAATAATGATGATGATGATGATGATATAATAATAATAATAATAATAATAATAATAATAATAATGAGAGAACTTAAGTCTATAAAATTTAAAGACTTACTATATAACTACAGTAAATTTATAAATGTATGACTGGAAGAAAATTAGACAAGGTAAACAGGCCAAAGAGCCTGAGAAAAATTACTACAAAATTATACCTAATTGACACTGGCACACAAAGTTCAACTAGAGAATGCTTCATGCTTTTGTTGTAGATGTATCTTTAGAGGCGTTTTTCCACAGAGGACAAAGAGAACAAAACTCAAACAAGTGAAAAGTTCAATATTATTAGCCATGAGAAAAATGAAAATCAAATTCCACAATGTTGTATGACTACGAACCTTTCAGAATGGCTGAAATTAAAACAAAACCAGAAAGGACATCAACACTGGGGTCAATACATAGAAACCGGATCACTCATGCACTGCCACGTGAAACATACATTTCAAGAGTCTAGAACTAGTCTAGAAGTTTCTAATGAAAGCCAAATTAAACTGAACATGAGCCCAAGATACTGTTCAGTCATTGCACACCTGGATATTATTCCAGAGAAATTAAGACCTACATTTACACAAAAATTAATAAACAAATATTCACAGCCACTTTATCATTGTATCCTGGATTCTGGGAAGAATCCAGAATATGTGAATGCTTGAATAGACAGTGGTACATCTGTACCAATGAAAACAAAGAGCTATTGATGAACATACAATTTGGAAAAATCTCCAGAGAATTATTCGGCATGTAAAATTTGAATTCTCAAAGGCTGGATATTGGAAAATTCCCTTTGTATAGTTGTTTTAAAATGAATACATATTTACGTTCATACATAGACGCAGGAGACCACTCTATTGGCTGTCAGGATTTAGCAAGAGGGTGATAAGAGGATGTTGAGCGTGAGTGTGAAGAGCAGCAGGAGTATTCCTGTGATGGAGATGTTTTTTGTTCTGAGTCTATTGTTGTTCATAGGTGCTGCCATTAGGTTAAAGCTGAAAAAGACTAAGCTAGCTCTTTGTGAACTGTTCCTTACAACTTATGTGATGGCACAATTACTTTGAAATTAAGCATTTGTCTTGAAAAATGGAACGGTCTAAACGCTAACACTTCAGAGAAAATGCCTCCTAGTCAGAGCAAGTGTCCCTTACCTTCATTAGGTAAAGAAAGAAAACAGAGTATTAAGAAGGTCAATTTGAGTTATGGGATATGGGAACTTTTGAAGTTGGACAGAATGCATTTTTTGCATTATAATATAAGTCTATGGATCCAGGGAGTGAAATGTGGTAGTTTGAATGAAAATGGTCCCATAGACTCATAAGTAGTGGCACTATTAGGAGATATGGCCATGTTGGAATAGATGTGTCACAGTCATTTCCTGCTGCCTGCCAATCCAGATGTAGAATTTACAGCTTCATCTCTAGCACCATGTTTGCTTGTACACCACCATGATTCCTGCCAAAATGATAGTGGACTAAGACAAGAATGGACTAAAATCTCTGAAACTGTAAGCCAGTCCCAATAAAATATTTTCTTTAAAAACAAAAGAAAGAAAGAAAGAAAGAAAGAAAGAAAGAAAGAAAGAAAGAAAGAAAGAAAGAAAGAAAGAAAGAAAGAGGAGGGGAGGGGAGGGGAGGGGAGGGGAGGGGAGGGGAGGGGAGGGGAGGGAAGTCAACTTGAAAAAAGAACAGGAATTTTTTTATAATCCACACCTATGCCCACCATAATTGACTTATGTGCGTGGTCATGAACCTGTGAGCATGATAAACCTGTGCACGCTTTCTCCCCTTTATGGTTAAGTGTTTATGGTGGCAGGGGTATGTCTACAGAAATGTGTGTGTGTGTGTGTGTGTGTGTGTGTGTGTGTGTGTGTGTGTGTGTGGTTATAGGCCTATGAAGACAGTGCCAGGCCTGTGCAGGTTGTGATGCCCACATCCCTTGGGTCTCTCTGTCCTCTCTTACCTTTAATCTCCTTGTCCTGCTCTTCCACTCTAGAGCATACAGTCCGGGTCAGGCTCTCCACCACTGTGTGCATCAGGTCGAACTCAGCAACATTGTACACATGGGTGCTGTCTGGCTCAGAGGCGATCTCCTGCAGCTCACTCAGGTCGGCATTTTTAACCCCTGCCATTGAGGATAACAGGAAGGATGGTGATGCTGATGCAGCTGTAGGGGGTTAACCCACTCAACCAAAGCACCCTCTACTTGGATGGTTCAACTATGCATCCAATGACATGTACACACAACACAACATTTTTCAGCCACAGAGAGTAATTAAGTTATGTCATTTACAGGAAAAAATGGATATAAATGGAGATAATCATATTAATTAAGCCAGTCTCTGAAAGGCGAATAATGTATTCTTTCACTTATTGTCCTAGATTTTAGTTACATAGGCACATATAAAACCCTGTTTGTAAATACATGAAAATACAAACCAAAATTTCAAAGGGAAAAAAAGGAGAGTCACAAAGGAAGGTGGTAAAAAGCCAGGGTAGTTGGATTTAGAGGAATATATTGAATGTACATTATTTATTCAACTGAGCAATTTTTTTAATTACAAAAGGAAGAATATAGCTGAGTGTCATGGCACACACCTTTAATGTCAGCACTTGGGAGGCAAAGGCAAGTAGATCTCTGTGAATGCAAGGCTAGCTTGGTCTACACAGTGAATTCTAGACCAAACAGTGCTACATGGTGAGTTCCCACCTCAAAAAAACAAGAAAAAGAAAAAGGGGAATGTCTCATGAGAGATGCTTCCTAGGAAATTAGGTGCTGTTTTTCACAGCATGCACCAACAGGAGAATTGACCTTGATATAACTTCTTTGACAAATATTGTAGAATCAAGAATAACTAAGCCAGTGCTATAAACTATCAATCTTCAGGTTTAAACTTCTGCAAAAATAAGTTTATTTACATTCAGAAAAGTGTCTATAATCTCATCAGTCATGAAGTAGACAGACCAACATAGATCAAGGCCAGCTTGGGCTACATAATGAGAGTTCCAGGCTAACCTGAACCATAGTGGTGGGGATGCTGGACCTCAAAAAATAAATAATTGAGAAACACTGCTAGAATGCAAATGTTATAGACCTAATTATTTTATGCAGTACTAAGCCAGAGGGAAATGTGGGTGAGGATATTTTTACCGCACTCAAACACAATTTGATCTCTGCAACTTCTGATGAATTAAATAAGAAAGTTCTGTGGCTTCCATAGTTGCTACTGAACTCTGTCACCACAAGTCAAGAAGACTGAGTGTCTTGAAGATAGTTCAAATTAGTGAGGCTAAAGGCAGTGGCTGCAGAGGCTGCAGAGGCTCCAGAGGCTTGGGGTATGTTCACTCTGCCCCAAGCACTGTGTTGTTCATGGCCGTCAATACATTCACTCAAACCCTCACAACAACCATCACACAGCTCCTGCTGCAGAGTTAGTGAACTTCTCAGAAGGAGACGAAACTAGAAAGGCTATTATTGCTGCAGTTCCACCATGCCACACTGCCTCTCAGAGAGGGCATTACAAAGAGTAAAGGAAATCGGAGCTCGAAGAGGAAAGGTACGTGATTGTGTTCCATGGGTGCGAAGGGAGGTTTCTCTTTTCCAAGAGTCATCAAACAAGGAGGCTTTCTTTAGAAAACCCTGTAATGTCAGTCATCTGGGGGTATTAAAAAAGAGCCACTTTAGAGGCACGTTAGAGAGATGGCGTCAATCATATGAGGGTATTAAAAAGAGGCACTTTAAATGCATGGTACAGAGATGGCCTGGAGCAGCACAGATGACTTCTTTATATGCTTGCCTGGGACAATGACACATCCTTCAGTCTCAAAATACTAAATAACAAAGCTTTAATAGCCACCAAATGATGTGCATTAGGAGGCTTAAGATAAAGAATACGTTCACTTCCAGGTACTTTCAAGACACGTTCAAATAACATCTGGGTGAATTCACTAAATTTTGTTTAAACACTCTTCTAAGGATTATGAACAAAAGCCTAAAATTCAGGATAAACACACAAGATAATCCCCCATCCGCTTAACTCCTCTGCAGAAGCTTTTTTTAAAAACCAGATGCGAGACAGAAATGTGTATCTGATATTTCTTGGCCAAGGGACTTCTACAGTACACAACTGAGTCCATATAACAGACTGTGTGCTGAATCCACTTTGCAGAAAGAATGCCTTCGCATGCCGTGCAAGTCTACACTTGATGGAACATGCTAGAAGAGACTCTGCCTCTCTCCCCTCCCATCTTTTTACTTCCCCATCTTTATGAATAAAATAGTTTGATTGCTGCGACAACTGCATGGAGAATAAAGGAAACGGTGGTGATGACTTGGAAGGAATGTGTGCCGTCAGGAATTTTGTTCCACTCATCCTTGCGTCCCAGAATATACCACAATGCCTGGCACACAGTGGAGCTAGTAATTCTTGAATAAAGCATTCTGTAACCCACAAACCAAGCAGGGAGTCGGAGTGGTTTCTAAGCATTTTTCCTCTTGTTGGCAGCTATGAAAGATGCACTGTTCAACTTCAGAGTAATAAATGTTAATGCCTAGTACAAGCAACTGAATCTGTTCCCAGGACTAAAATGCTCACGTGGTTCATTGCCCTTCTATGTCACACAGATATGTGGTGAAATACTTACCAGTCATGGTCCAGTGCTAGTTGCCAGTGTTTTCCATTTTTCTATCATATAAATACCTATGACTAATGTCAAACAAGTGTGCAAGGTCAAAAGATGCAGATGGGAGATGCAATGTGCATCACTAGCTCTTGAAAACTGGGTATGAGATGGTTCCTATATACGACTGTGATACAATACTCACCTCACCTTCCATGCAATATATATATATATATATATATATATATGGATTTAAAACTATTCAAATAAAGTTTGAATATTAGATATTTTATATTTTTCCCTTGAGTCTCTTCTAGTCTCTCTTCTATGAATGGAAAGGGGGGAGCAATTACTGTTATATAGTTCAAGACAATATCCTCTGCTTCCTTGAACAAAGATAATATACTTCTCTTAGATTGACCTTTTATAAGCATTTTTATTTTCAATGCTAAGAGTAATAGTGCTATCTCTGAAAATATTTTAGACCAGGGCCATTTACAAAGCTTTTGAAAAGCGTCAGGGACCAGGTGGGCTGTTGTGAAGAAGCAATGAGGGTATAATCTCACCATCTAGTGACTCACTGTTTAGAGAGGTTGCAGGGAGTCAGAAAAGAAGGAAGAACAGGGTGTTATCTGTTTCTGCAACTATTGCCAACTTGTCAGACACTAAGAAGTTCTATGCCTGCGGCTATGATACACACCTTTAATCCTAGCACTCTAGAGGCAAAGGCAGGTGGATCTCTGAGTTCAAGGCTAGTCTGTTCTACAGAGTGAATTCAAGAAAGCCTGTCTTTAGAAAAAAAAAGTTCTCTCTCTGCTGCCTGCTGATCAAGATGTAGAGCTCTGAGCTCCTTCTCCAGCACTATGTCTGCCGGCATGTCACCATGCTTCCCACCAGGATGACAATGGACTAAACTTCTGAACCTGTAAGCCAGCCCCAACTACATGTTTTCCTTTGTAAGAAACAGAAAGAAATAAGTCCTTCCAAATGCTGACACCATTGCATACACTAGCAAGATTTTACTGAAAGGACCCAGATGTAGCTGTCTCTTGTGAGACTATGCCGGGGCCTAGCAAACACAGAAGTGGATGCTCACAGTCAGCTAATGGATGGATCACAGGGCTCCCAATGGAGGAGCTAGAGAAAGTACCCAAGGAGCTAAAGGGATCTTCAACCCTATAGGTGGAACAACATTATGAACTAACCAGTACCCCTGAGCTCTTGACTCTAGCTGCATATGTATCAAAAGATGGCCTAGTCGGCCATCACTGGAAAGAGAGGCCCATTGGACACGCAGACTTTGTGTGCCCCGGTACAGGGGAACGCCAGGGCCAAAGGGGGGGAGTGGGTGGGTAGGGGAGTGGGGGTGGGTGGGTAAGGGGGACTTTTGGTATAGCATTGGAAATGTAAATGAGCTAAATACCTAATAAAAAATGGAAAAAAAAAAAAAAAGAAGTGACTAATCATCAACCTACTCTAATATATAAAATAAGAATAAATTTACTGTACAAACAAGGAGTCTTTTTAAGATCTTTCTCTAAGAATCAGAACCATATCAGCACACATAGAGACGACACCCTAATGGGTCTATCAGTAGTTCTCAACCCTGAGAAAATGTTTTCAAAAAACAGAGTCTCACAAGTAGCCCTGGCTGGCACAGAACTCTCTACATGGACCATACTGCCAACAAACTTACAGAGCTCTGCCCATCTTTACCTCCCAAGTGCTGCAATTAAAGGCATACATCACTATATCTGGCCTGATCTGGGTGTTTTTAAAGTAAGGCTTACAAGACACCGTCTCCCTAGTTACTTTAATTTAGTATGTGTGGTGGTTTGAATAAAATGACCCCCATAGGCCCATTAGGGAGTGGGAATCTTAGGAGGTGTCACTTTGTTGGAGTAGATATGACCTTGTTGGAGCAAGTGTGCCACCGGAAGTGGGCTTAAAAGTTTCAGAAGCCCAAGTCTTCCTTCCTGATGCCTGAGAATCCAGACATGGAACTCTCAGCTACCTACCTCTCCAGCACCATGTCTGCCTGCATGCTGGATGCTTCTCACCATGCTTCCTGCCATGATGGTAATGGACTACACCTCTGAACGCTAAGCCAGCCACAATTAAATGTTTTCCTCTATAAGAGTTGCTGTGGTCATGGCGTCTCTTCACAGTAGTAGAAACCCTAACTGAGACAGTAGGGTGAGAAGCCTGGAGTCAATTTCAGTGCCGAACCCACTGCTACCTTTTCTGACCTCTATAGAACCTGAAAGTATTCTCTTGTCATAGAGAACTGTCTTTTAAAAAGTTCATGAAAAGACTCATGCATGATCTTAATAAGCACATCTTAATGAGACTAAAGATTGACACTAGAATAATTAATTGTGTAAAATATAACTAAGTGGGCCATTCAGAACAAGAGACTTCGAGTGTGATCAGAGCCTTGTTGAGGAATTTTCTATATCATTTTGATTAATGTTTCACTGTCCTTAGGAATCAGCCTTTTTTTTCCCCTGCCAAAGTTTATTGGTCTCTACTAAGCAGAAAACCTTCCTCTTGCCAAAGAAAATGTAAACATTTTAATCAAAGGCAAAGCTTATCATGTAAATATTTTGTAATTATTCTGGATCCATTGTATATATCCTTTTTCATAAAAGAATAGCTTTCAGGGTGTTTAATTCAATTCAGTAACTTTACACGTCTTTAATTGCTGCAGAACTAATTCCTCAGATATGTGGGAAGTAGTTTCTTCTTGAACAACTTGCAAAGAGACAGCTATAAACTGACCCTGAGAAGCAAATCATGACAGATTAAATGGAAACAAACGTGATTAACGTTAGCATGTCACTATAATGCTTTTTCAAAAGTCTTGTGCTCAGTATTTGTCTTAGGGATCCAAATACCATGGCTTACGTGACAGAATCACTCTTGTTTTAAATGCAAGAAGCTGGACTCAGATGGCAAGCCAGATACGGAAAGCGCTCAGGCCTCTGACTCTCAGAGCAATGTGCATTGCATTAAGTGACCTGAGCCTAAGTCCACATTGAAAACTGGACCATTAGAGGCACATAGCAACATACTGCAGCTGTGTATGTTTGCATCTGTAATCCCAATACTCAGACACAGGAACCTGTCTTAAAGACAAGCAGGGTTGGTTAGATGGCTTGGAGACACATTTCCCACCAAGCCAAATGAGTTCCATTCTCATCTTCTTTCATTCTGGTTCTTCCTTGAAACAAGGTTTCTCTTTGTAGCCCTTGGCCATCCTGGAACTCATTCTGTAGATGAGACTGGCCTCAAACTCAGAGACCCACTTGCCTCTGCCTCCCTAGTGCTGCTATTAAAATGTGCACTTTCAAATGAAGGAGCTGAAGGGGTTTACAACCTCATAGGAAGAGCAACAATATCAACCAACCAGACCTTCCCCCCACCCCAGAACTCCCAGGGACTAAGCAACCAACCAAGGAGTACACATGGAGGGACCCATGGCTCCAGCTGCATATTGTAGCAGAGGATACCCTTGATCCTGTGAAGGCTCAATGGATACCCCATTGTAGGGGAATGCCAGGGCAGGGAGGCAGGAGTGGATAGGTGGGTGGGGCAACACCCTCATAGAAGCAGGGGGAGGGGTGATGGGATAAGGAGTTCGGTGGGGCGGGGGGACTTGGAAAGGAGATAACATTTGAAATGTAAATTTAAAAATATCCAATAAAAAATGGGCAAATGTGCACTTTCTCAGGACTTACATGGTAGAAGCAGAGAAGAGGCCCCCCACAAGTTATCATCTAAACACACACACACACTTCCATTCACAAACACTAAACAATAAACAGTAAACAAACAAATAAATCTAACAAATGTATACATACCTATGGCAAACAGCTCTACACCAGACTCACGGAGGTTTCTAGATGGTGGGATAATATCATCCTGGGATTTTCCATCTGTGATCAAAATGCCAATCTTGGAAACTCCACTCCTCGATCCTGCTTCTGGTTTAAAGCTATTCTCAAAAATAAAGTTCAAAGCAAGACCTGGGAGAAATAAACACAAACCAAGCATATCTAATTAAAGTCTTCTAGTTTGGAAAGTGTATCCCCATGATGAGTAGAGCTAAGAGGATTTTTATGAGAAGTGAGCTTTCATTTTCACAACAACCTGATGAAAAAGCCAAATCCACTAGAATAAAGGTAATAAAAAAGAGCCTGCTATTGCATCGGGATATAGAGCATAGATAGAGGATAACACATTCTGAATTCTTCCTTGAACTTTTCCTCAGGGAATGCAAAACACAATACCAGCAGAGTTACTGCAGAATAATCATTTCATTCATCTAAATAATAAATATCTTTCTCTTGGCTGAATCTTTAATAAACATTTTTGTCTCTAGCAATGCCATTTAAGAAATCTTTCATTTCTTTATTTTTCTCTTTTTCTTCTTTTAACATATACAAAACAACGAGCGTCTTCATTGCAAGAAATCTTTTAGAGCACCAAATTGCTCTCCAAACATTTACTGGAATCTTGTTAAGGGTCAAGCATTAGGTGAGAGGATAAGACTCTCCCTCTTTCTCTCTCATCGGTCTTATTTGTTCACTTCCTTCATTTGGGGAGCCCAAGACTGAGGATTGACTCTAGAGCCCACCAACACCTCACAGAGATGACCACTGGTCCACGTGCCTGACTGAGTTCTAAAATCAAACTACTGCCTTTTGAGACAGTTTTTACCTGGAAAGAAATAAGAAACCATGCAATATTGCTTCTGTGTTTAATAATTTTTCGTGGCTATTAACAATTCCACTAAAGTATACTTCAGATTGGCAAGGTGATCATTTATCAAGGGGCCAACAGTTTATTTAGAAGTCCTTAATAAGATCTTCATGGCTAAAACTGAGCCTCCAAGCTGTGTGCTAGTGAAAGACAATAGCTTTTCTAAGGTTAAAATCTGTTCAAATGGTGCTGGAGACATGGTTCAGTGGAAGAACCCTTGTCTAGCCTGAGAAGCTTTGGGGTCAACCCCCAGCACCAAAAAAAAAAAAAAAAAAAAAAAAAAAGGAAGGAAGGAAGAGGAGGGAGAGGAGGGAGAGAGTAAGGAGGAGGGAGAGGAGGAGGGAGAGGAAGAAGGAGAAGAGAAGAAGAGGAAGGAGAAGAGGAAGAAGGGAAGGAAAGAAGGAGGAGGAGGAGGAGGAGGAGGAGGAGGAGGGGCAGCAGCAGCTTAAATATAGAGTTTGGGGCCTGACATTAATTTGGGGGAATTCTCAGCCATTATTGTTTCAAGTATATGTCTTCTTCTGTCTGTCTCCCTTCTCCTCTGGTTATCGCCCTTGTTACCACATTTATCTATCTAGCTGTTCTACAGTCCCTGGATTTCTGGTGCTGGTGTCCCCCACCCCAACACCATGAGCTGTATGGAGCTCATCAAGCTTAGAGGCTCTCCATGAGTCACAGCCAGCCCACTAGCTCCACCAAATGTGCTCCTCATTTGTTTTATAGTGGGTGTTTATTTGGGTTTTGTTCCCTTCCTACAGCTAGTATTTCCTTTGGATCTTTTAATTGGATTTCCGTCTTTCTCTTTGTATGCTCCATTGTTATTGCACATTGGTCTATTTTATCCATTAAACTAATTAGTGTACTAAAAGTTAAATGATGAAGAATAAGCCACATTAACACAAGTCATTTACGTTCATGCCACAGATAATTTTAATGTAAATATTGTTATAGTAGTCAGCTGTCAGAAATACTAGTGGGGCAAAAGTCTTCAAGTATTTTCATGATAATTACTCATCAAAGTTTCAAATAAGAGTAACGAAAAATCATTAACTAAAAGTAAGACAGCATTGAGTGTGATGATGCACACACCCAGTAGAAAGATGATCAAATAATATGTGATGCATCTGCGGTGTTTCTAACTGCACTCGCCCACATTACATCACACAGCGCATCAGGGCAGCCTTATATCTGGACACATAGCATGTGCAGGGTACCGTGTGCACCATCATGCCACACAATGCCAATGAGTGCTGCCTGAAAGCCCTGGGCTCAGATTCAAGACTATTATGTACTACAAATTGCAGCATTCATACTTAACATAGCAAGTTTTATACTTGTATATAAAATGTAGCAGCTGAGAAAAGCAATGGTTTTTAATGTTTTTCTATCATCATTCCTCAGAATCAACGTATAAAATCAGTATACTGTTGGATTGGATTGGATTGGATTGGATTGGATTGGATTGGATTGGATTGGATTGGATCGGATCGGATCGGATCAGATCGGATCTTAATGCTGTTTCATAAAGTAGCCATTTAAGTTTTTTTTTTAATGTTACATGGTAAGAAAGAAGGAAAAAAGAAAGGAAGGAAGGAAGGAAGGAAGGAAGGAAGGAAGGAAGGAAGGAAGGAAGGAAGAAGAAAGAAAACACTATGTCACCTCTAAAAAAGGAGCAAAATAAGATAATACAATTGCTCTTTGGCAAAATATTTAGCTAAGAATGTGCATTGAAGAAAACATACCTGTTAGGGTATTTCCTCCTTTGTATGGAAGGCTTCGGACAGCATCAATCACCTCATCTTTTGTGTTAAAGGCATTCAAGTGCCACTCTATTCTGGGGTCCCCACTGTACTGTGCCAAGCCTGGAAAAGAAGGAAGAGAAAGCACCCCAATAAGTTATGTGCAACTCAGGATCTCATGACTACTCAAGAAAGTTGGCAGAGTAAGACCCTCATCTGTCTAACATTCTTTTCTTTACCTGACTGTCTGCTCTCCCAGAGAAATCCTGGCGTCAGCTAAAGAACTCTACCTGGGTGTATCTGGAAGTGGAGGGAGTTTACATATTTTCTAGTTCTTTAGAAGCTATCAAATAATAAGGTATTTGGCATTTAAAAGAAAAATGTCAGTCATGTGTAGATAAAAATTCTAGATTTATTTGTTGTCTTCTCAAAGAAATGATAGTCCTTAGTGACTACTTAAAGATTATAACTATAAAACTTTTATAGAAAATATATTATCGTGTTACTCAGAATATGACACAAAGATTTATAGGATTCTCTCTCTCTCTCTCTCTCTCTCTCTCTCTCTCTCTCTCTCTCTCTCTTCTTCATCCTCCCACCCCTTTTTTTTCTTTTTTTATCTTAACTAGAATTACCTTGACAAAGATACATTGCCAAAATATTGTTTCCAGCTTTTCAATTCAACATTTCCCTGGATTTGAGTGTTTCTTTTAAATACAGATGGCTGTGTGATGAATTCTTATTACAGCTATATTCTAACACTTTATTATTAATAATAGTAAAGGGAAGAAAGAGTTTCCAAAGAATTAACATATTCAGTAGTCAAGTAAATGAAGGTGTCCATTGGAACTTTTAGTAGGGATAATAGAAAACTGTTACGAATAGACATTTACTGATCTGAAAATCTGCTTTCAGGAACACCCATGTAGTTGATCCTGTAACTTCGAAGGTAACTTTGTAAAGGGTTTCTGAATTTATGAAGAATCCGCCCAGAAATTTTCAGTAGTAACTAGTTTCAATGGCCCAAAAGTTTTACCGATTCTTGTCTTTTCTGAGCCCACGTTGAACGCTGTGACCAGGTTTTCCAAGAAATTGCGCACAAGCCTGAAGTTGAACCTCCCAATACTCCACGACCCATCCACCAGGATGACGATGTCAGCGATGGCTGGAGTCTCACAGAAGAATTTTACCTCTGCAAAGAGCAAACCATAAACATGCATGTGTTACTGTCAGAACTCTTAACAGTGGGAGTCAATTTCAGTGTCGTTCAGATAACTTAGTGCTAAGAACGCAGTAAAGTTCCATCAAAGCTGCCATCTTTTTTTTTCTTTTTCTTTTTATAACTCTTCCCTTAAATGCATTCTTCCAAGGAAAAATTTGTAGTAATGGTTGGCAGCAGGCTTGAGGGTTCTGGAAACAGTTAGCCAAGTGTTGTCAGGTTCCGGCCAACCTGGCAACTCACCCTGCTGTATGCTTTAGAAAGTGGTGTCTGTACAAAATCTTCCAGCCTTGGGCTTCAGCCTGTAGGAAATTCTTTCCAGGAAAGGTCTCAACCGTGTCAGTAAGGGTCATCTTCCTGGGATGGGCTGATAGCTAGGAAGTGTCAAGACTGCTCTCCTGCCCTGGTAAGCCTATGTGAGATAAGCCTTGGAGAGGTATTTAATCTAAAAATGGCACAGAGACCTTTGATTAAGTAAGATGTTAATTTAAAAAAAGAGAAAGTTGGGGAAGGGCCCAAGGCTCGCCCCCAAGTCTAATTCATATGTTGATCTTGTTGATGATGTTGTTACTGCTGCTGGTGGTGGTGGTGTTGCTGTTCTTGTTGCTGCTGCTTTTCATATTGTTTCTGTATGTCGATGAGGTTTTTTTACCCCTAAAGATAGCTAAATAATTGGTGTTTCCAATAGTTCCATAAGTATCTCACATAATGATCCATAAATAACAGCAAGCTGTTGGCATGGCACCCCCAGAATCTGATCATCATGGATGGTGTCCACACACTGCAGGGATGTTGGAGAAGAGGAGAGGAAACCTGTCTTCACAATACAGATGGATCCCTGAGTTAGCACAGGTCTATGGATGATGAGTTGAAACCACCTCTGTTCATAGAAAGCCAATATGGTGGCACATTCTTAATGTGGTTTATAAACCCTTAAAAATATTATGGAATTTTTAGTATCCTAAATGGTTCAATTTTGTTCATCTTTGCTGGATTTTATACTAAAATAGAAGTGTGTGTGTGTGTGTGTGTGTGTGTGTGTGTGTGTGTGTGTGTTTATACATGCTTTTGCTTTTTTTCCAGACCAGAAAATCCTTACTTGGTTTAATGTCTTAACATTAAAATGACAACATAACAATAGTTGAAATATAATTTGTATATTGAAAATCAATATGCAGAAAATCACAATCAAAGAACTGAGCCATCAGTGGGATGTGCTCACTGGTATAACAGTGCCAAGTCTCTGGGTTGAGGATCCCAACTGCTATATCGATTGAATTCAATGTCTACTGCGCAAGAAGTAATTGATACCTAGTACTGTAAGTATCATTAAAACCCACGGTTAGCTGGGCTGTGGTGGCCCACGCCTTTAATCCCAGCTCTTGGGAGGCAGAAGCAAGCAGATCTCTGAGTTCAAGGCCAGCCTGGTTTACAGAGTGAGTTCCAGGACAGCCAGGGCTACACAGAGAAACCCTGTCTCAAAAAAACAAACAAACAAACAAACAAAAACCACAGTTAGGGAGGTCATTAGCCCTGGAGGGAGAATCTATCGATGTTGTTTTGCTAAATAGACATGTTGTCAAACTGCCTTGAAAAATCGTGTTTGTGTTAATAGATTTGTACTGCTCTCAGGTCAGAGAAGATACCTATGGCAGTGGAGAATCGCTAATGCCGAAATTCCTAACTGTTCAAACTGCTGGGAATAAGCAACTATGAGTATGCAGCCACAGACAATATTTATAACAACCTCCCTCTCCAAGGCTCAAGGAAGACCGAGGAAGTGAGGAGAGAAGAACTTAAGAGCCAAAAGATAGGGAGGGGCATGTGCTGTGAAATGCTGTCTTTGGAAATGGTGTGGCAGTTGCACACATAAACTAAGAGCAGTTATGGCTGCCTGCACAAGCTGAAACAAGTCCAAATTCCAGCATAGAATGTAGAGGGGTTCTTGATACCCACCCCTAGCTGTTTGCCCATAGCTGCTGAGGGAGGTAGAGCTACTTTTCTCTGAACAGGTGGCCATTGGTAGGTTGTCCATGCCCCACTGGTTGACACTACACCCATGTGCACATGGGCATCACCCAGTAGATTATGCCAAAAGTAAATGACTTGAAGGCAGAGATGTATCAGGAAAGGTTGTAGCTGGAGACGGGGTGGGAGGATGGGGGGGTCAGATATGGCCAAGATCCATGATATATGTTTATGAAACTTTGAAAAATTAAAAAAGCGAAATGCACCTGGGAGGGAAAGTGGATGGGGAGTGGGGACAGAGAGGGAAACTTGATCTGGTACTGGGTGAGAGAAAAGGACTGAAGCCCTGAGGGTCAGTAGAAATCATGGAAACAGGCAGACCACCTTGGAAGGTAGGAGGTTGGGGGCACCCTCCAGAATGCACCAGAGACCTTGCAAGTGAGAGACTCTCAAGACTCAAAGGGAGGGAGCTTAAATGAAATGCCAGACAGTAGGGAGATGGAACCCATAGAACCCACCTCCAGTAGGAAGACAGGTTGCCATCCCACAGTCAAAACTCTGACCCATATTTGTTCCAGTCTGAAAGAACTGCAGGGATGGAAATGGAGAGGAACCTGAGGAAAAGGAGGTCCAGCAGCAGGCCCAAAGTGGGATCCAGCTCAAGGGGAGGTCCCAAGACCTCATTAATAATGAGGCTATGGAGTGCTCACAAAAAGGAACCTATCATGACTGCCCTCCGAAAGACCCAAAAAACAGCTGAAAGAATCAGATGAAGATATTTGCACCCAACCAATGGACAGAAGCTGCTGATCCCTCTGGTTGAATTAGGGAAGACTGGAAGAAGCTGAGGAGGAGGGCTACCCTATAGGAGGACCAACAGTCTCAATTAATCTGGAGCCCCGATATCTCTCAAATACTGGACCACCAACTAGGCAGCATACAACAGCTGATATGAGGCCCCAACACACAGCAGAGGACTGCCAACTCTGGGTTCAGCCAGAGACGATGCACCTAACCCTCAAGAGACTGGAGATTCCAGGGAGTTTAGAGGTTTGGTTGGGTGAGGGGTGGGTGGTGGATACATCCTCTTGGAGACAGGGGTTGGGAAGGAGGTATGGGATGTGGAACAGTCGGAGGGTGGATTAGCAGCAGGGAGGGGAATAAAATCTGGAGTGAAAATAAATAAATAAATAAATAAATAAATAAATAAATAAATAAATAAATAAAATGACAAAAAAAAATTGGCTGCACTAGTGTGGCAGGCAAAAGAGACAGGCAGTTTAACAAATTTGTCTTTGCATCCACCACATCACATTTGCTTAAAGGAGCATGATTTTTTTCCAGACATAAATATGCATGGAAGACCCAGATCTTTTTACCAGATGAGGGAAAATGTATTTGCCAATGGACTACTCCAGTCATCATTATGGAAGCTCAATAGTACAACTCAATCCAGAGGTATTATTTACATTCTTGGCCCTAAATTCCCCTTATTTAAGAGAAGAAAAATACCAGCTTTGCATTTGAGACTCAACCCTAGTGTAACTTAAGTCTAAAGCAGATACTGCCACAATTTGTGGAAGAGAAATTCCTTAGGTTTTGGATATAATCTGGACAAACGGTTATCTTATTATACTTCAAGAGCCCATGCTTATTAGTTTTTAAGTGAGGAATGCCTACTCACAAATGCTGTTGTTTTGTTTCTTTCAAAAACATCTACATATATTAAATAATTGGGCAAATATACAATTTTTTTTAGAATGTTCCTTTTGTGTACACTTTCATGGGCTTTCTTGCTGCCTGTTTTTGCAATGCCAGGCACTGAGCCAAGGGCCACACTCGTCTGAGGCAAGCACCCTCCCACTGAGCCATCTTCCCAGGCTTAGAAAAGACCACAGAGTGGAAATCCCTTCTGCTTATCCAGAAGAGTGAGGAAGCTTGTCTTTACTGTTTTCAAATGATTTCCAATTAAAAATATCCTCTTGATTAAGCTCACTCATAAATAAGTTTTAACTAGGTCACAGTATAAAATGAAATATAAGTTTAAATATTGATAACTTTAATGATACTAAAGTTTGAAAAGTTGTTCACATTAACAAAAAAACACCTTAAAGGAAGTTAAAATCCATGCGTAAGATCCCTAACCACATTACTGGAAAGTCTGAGGCGAGAGAATCCCTGGGATTTGGGGCTACGTGGAGAGGCTGTCTCAAACAAACAAACTGAATGATAAGAGTGATGAATTATAAACAGGAAGAGATACCACAAATCAGGGAAAACTGGAAAACATGACTCTCAAGAATAAAGAGCCATGGGCAGATGTTCAAAAAGACAAGAAGCAACGGCCAATGAGTGAACAAATAAAAACTTAATTATTTTAGTGGCCAAAATAAGATCATAGTGAAATATAATGTGTGTTCACTCAACTGGCAAAAATTAATAGATGTATGGACACTTATAGTTGCTCTCAAGATGAAAAATTCCTCAGCATGTATTTACTAAACCACGCCTGGAAACACTTGTTAAAGCTGGAAAACAGCGAAGGAAAGAAAGCTACCGTTGTGTTCACAAGTCAGATGACTCAACATAAGAATGATATTAATTGTTCTGAAATTGATCTTCAGATTTTAGCCCCAATAAAACCCAGTTAACACATGTTCTGGTTTGTTTCTGTTTCTGTGGTAAGTCACTGACCACAACCAACTGGTTTTACAGGTCTGATCTGACTATGTAGGAACAAATGACATGGCAGGGCAGGAACATGCTTTTCACAGAGACCAGGAAAGAGTCAGAACCTGAAATAACTCAGAGCACGACTGCCCCGCTGACCTATATCCTGCAAGGAAACCCTGCCTCTGCTTTCTGTCTTTTATTTCCTCCCCATGACATCATATTGTGAATCCATTAAGGAATTTATCTATTGATTAAGTCAGAGTCCTCTCCTTATCTAATTGCCTCTAACATCACCATCACGGACACAGGCATTAGTGTGCCTCCCAATTCAATCAAGTAGATAATTAAGTCAGTCACCACAACATTGTTGATCAATGATCTAACACAGCACTTCCCAATATTCCCATTGTGGATGGTTGTGAGCCACCATGTGGTTGCTGGGATTTGAACTCAGGACCTTCGGAAGAGCAGTCAGCACTCTTAAGCATTGATCCGTCTCGTCAGCCCCAATATTCTCTTCCTAGCTTCATCTTAGTTCTTCCTGGAATGTCTTACTTCTTAGAAAAGCACTGTGCAGAAATGAATAGTAATTGCTTTATATCCATTATCATTTATGTTATTAATTATGACTGAGCTATAACTGCCTATACACTTGAACAATATTAATCTATATATGTCTGTGGAAGTTTTTCTTCTTGATGAGACAGTGAAGCCGATTGTTCTGTCTTCTGAGTGTAGGCCTCCATAATGAACTAAGTAGAGCCTGAACAGAGCCAAAGACAAACTAGGAGGGAACTTCTGCCAGCTGTCTGGACCCTCTGGGACAGCATTTTCGCTTGCCTTGAGCTTGCTGGGTTTTAGTCTGGAATTGACACCATCATCCTTCAGATTTGAATGAAAACTACACTGTTCTTGTCTCCTGAGTCTCCAGCTGGCTGGCTGCCTCCATGATTTTTTAAGCTTGTTCCTTATAATCTTTTTTACAAATGTCTTTTTTTTTTAATTAAAGACCAATATCAATCCTATACAATAAGTGTTCTTCCTACTTCATAGAAAAGAGACAGAGTAAGCAGGGTGGGAACTCTGCCCACTCCCCACACACTGAGAAAATGGAAAGTCTGAATTCAAAGGTAGAGCGGACTGCAAAGCCTGGGTGGCTTAGCCAAATTCACTTCAAATACTATCACAAAAGGAGAGGGGGGGTGGAGAGAGAGAGAGAGAGAGAGAGAGAGAGAGAGAGAGAGAGAGAGAGAGAGAGAGAGAGAGTCAGACAAAGGAGGGAAGGAAAATTATCAAGCTCCCCTTATGAGGAGTTATACATAGCATAAAATCAAACCCACGGGCATTTGTCCTACAATCGACCCACAATGCATAACACCACAGCAGCTTGCAGGAATGTGAAGCCCAGTCACAGCACCACAGCCAAGAGAGCATTTCAGCTGCCACTCAGAGTCCTGAATCATAACAATAACTGACAGCCCTATAAACAGCACAGTCATCACGTTCTCCTCACCCCAGGGCCTGGGAGAAGACAGCTGCTTCCACATTTAAAGGGCTATCCCCTCAGAAGAGGGATTAGGAGTTTCCCTATACCCACAGGAGTGTCCGGGTGACAGATTTTAACTCAGTTACAGGCAGGATGTCTGCTTTGGGGAGCAGCAATGTCCCTGTTAACTAAAACAGATGAGCCAAGCACAGTGATGCATAGCTGTAACCACAGAACTTGAGAATGAAGCAGGAGGATTCTCATCCATTGAAGGCCAGCCTGGGCTACATAGTAACACAGACCCAAAGGGCATGCATGGTATATACACATTTATAAGTGGGTATTAGCCATAAAGTACTGGATAACCAACAGACCCAAAGAAGCCCAAGGGAGGATGATTGAATCTTTCTCAGAAGGGAAAACAAAGTAGATATTGGAGGTTGAAGGGAGGAGGGAACTGGGTGGACAAGGGATGAGAAGGGGAGCAGGATGGGAGGATCATATGTATGGAGACCAGGGAAGAGAGAAGAGAGGTTGGCTGGGGGTGGGGGGCAGTCTCTGGGATGTGCCAGAGACCTGGGATGGGGATGCAACAAAAGGTCTATGGGAGTGACTCTAGCTGAGATTCCTAGCTGTAGGGGATATAGATCCTGAAGTGGCCACTTCCTGTAGCCAGGCAGGACTCCCAGTGGAGAGATTAGGACAGCAACTCACCCACTAAAGTTCTGACCCAAAAGGAGTCTTTTCTACAAGATGTGCAGACACAAAGACAGAGGAAAGACTGAGGGAATGGCCAACAATGACTGCCCCAAGTCGAGACCCCCATGGGCAAGAACCAATCCCTGGCACTATTAATGATACTCTGTTATGCTTGCAGACAGAGACTCAGCATCACTGTCTTCTGAAGGGCTCCACCCAGCATCCCATGGAAAGAAATGCAGAAACTCATACCCAAACATTAGATAGAGCTCAGGGAGTCTTACATAAGAGTTGAGACAAAGACTGTGGACCCAAAGAGGGCAGGAACTCTATGGGAAGACCAACAGAGACAACTAACCTGGACCCTCTGGGGCTCCCAGAGACTGAACCACCAACCAAAGAGTGAACACTGGCTGGACCTAGGCCCTCTGTGCATGTGTAGCAGATTAGCAGCTTGGTATTCGTGTGGATCCCCCAGCAATTGGAGCAGGGATGTCCCTGAGTCTATTGCCTGCCTGTCTGTAGATCCCACGCTGCTAAACGGACTGCCTTGCCTAGCTTCAGTGGGAGAGGATGCACCTAGTCCTGCAGCAACTTGATGTGCAGGGTGTGTGTGTGTGTGTGTGTGTGTGTGTGTGTGTGTGTGTGTGTGTGTGTGTGTGCAGGGGTTCTCCTCCTCAAAAGAGAAGTGAAAGGTGTAATGGGGGAAGGACTTGCATGAAGGAGTACTGGGAGGAGGGGAAGGGCAGATACTGGGTTGTAAAGTGGATAAATAACTTTTTAAAAGTCTTTTCTTTTTTTTGAAAAAAGAAAGTGAGATGGAGGAAAGAAAGGATGGGACAAGTGAGAGTTTCAAATATCTTCTCTTTGGCCTAACTATGTAGCTCTCTAATAACTTCCAAAGCTAAATCATAGGAGTCCTGCTCCCTCCCCAATCACAAGACTGAGCTAAACTATTGATTGTGCTTTGCAAAGCTTTACTGATCTCTACCACTCTTGACTTGTCTGCATTTATTCCTCACTGCATGCCAACACAGTTATTCCTTCCCCAACACCTCCAATTTCAATCACTTCTCTCTCTCTCTCTCTCTCTCTCTCTCTCTCTCTCTCTCTCTCTCTCTCTCTCACACACACACACACACACACACACACACACACACACAGAGAGAGAGAGAGAGAGAGAGAGAGAGAGAGAGAGAGAGAAAGAGATTATCTACCCTAAACATAGTTTATATGATATCAGCTTTAAATATTCGCTTTTACACTTCCCCAGCTACTTCCCAACTTCAACAGTGACTCTAGAAAGGCTATTTTGTCTTATCAGCTCTGCTTCTGTTGCGGATTTGGTCTAATGCTGCATGCATTATGTTAATTTGGTCCCCAAAATTGAATGAGAATCTGCACCTCCACATGTAAGACACTGAGGGACCCTGCCCCGTCCCCAGTTGGTTTTGATTGGTAAATAAAGCTGGCAGCAGACGATGTCTGAGCAGGGAGACAGAGGCAGGACTTTAGGACTCCCTGGCAAGGGAGTGGGGAAGGAGCAGGAAGAGGGAGAGCCACGATGCTGGGAAAGGAATAGAAGCTACAGGAGTAGAAGCTACACTCCAGGTGTGCTGGACAGAGAATGTAGCCAATATGTAGGTGCTGGGAAACTCAGCCTGATAGGGCTGCAGATCTGGGTCCAGAGCAGCCAAGATGGAATGTAGGTTTTAGTAAATAATAACTCAGGAATATCGGAGGGGAGTATATTAGCCATGTGGAGGTTTGGAGGTGGCCCAGCCATTGAGCTGTTAAGGCATATTAAAATATAAGGCTGCGCGTGTGTCTTTCATTTGGGAATCCAGAACCCGGCAGGTAGTGAGTGAAGACAATCTGAGTAGTTATTTGGGTTCAGCACCAGTTTTCAGATACAGTTTTCTCAAAGTCTAGAGCCAGTGTGTAACAGTCCCGTTTGTTTTCGGCTTGTCCTAAGGTATGTGGCTCTGCAATCATACAGATTTTTTTTTCTTTTTCTCTGAATACAGGGCGGTCTACTTACCTTAGTTGTTCTAGGTAAATGCCTATGAACTCAATAGCTCAGCAATCCCTGTGACTAATTCACTAATAACAAGGAGTCCTTGACAACTTTAAGCCCAAAGCATCAGCTCCTTTTGATGCCAATAGTTCATTCTGCAGGGGCAGACATAGGGTATTCTAGAATACTCTTAAGTGAGAATTTAGGTACTGATCAGAGAAGCGCCACCATTCTGAAAAGAGATGGACTCTGCCAAAGTCACTAACAGTACTTACAGTAACAAAGTAGCTGTTTTAAATGTTACAATTTCTTTCTTCTTTCTCAAATATGGAAATTTGAAAGTTTGCTTTGCTTTTTTTTTTTTTTTTTTTTTTTTTTTTTTTTTGGAGCTAGGAGTTCTCACTACTGTAGAATTTATGAGTTGAAAATAATCAGTGTCCAAGAAAAAGAAAGTGTCCAAAGTTTGGTAAATACCAAAGGTTGTAGAGGAAGAATGAGAAATCTGGAGGTCAAACACTAGGAGAAGTTCAATTCCCTTGTACTCTTGGTGGGCTAGGATTCATCTAAGGAACAGGTGAATAGAGTGTGGGGCTCTGTGGTTACTGACTGGCTGCTCATGCCTCCTTTTTTAAAAAATGTGTACCCTATAACTTGTGGTACGGACAGGGAAAGGAAACAGAATTTTTTTTCTTTCTGCTGTATTTAAAGATCTTTTAATAAACATGGCCTCTCTCAGCCTTCTCCCGGATTCAGAACTTCTTTCCTTAAGTCCACAACAAGCCAACTATGCACAGACATTTCTGGAGGAGCCATGAGACACTAGTACAGTCACTGTTGCTGATATGCCCAGTTTTCTAAAGACACAGATTGAAGCTACAGGCTCAGTCAACCGTGAAGTGAAAGTACTTTAAAAATTGTATCTATACTGAACATGTACACATTTCTCCTTTCCCCCTTGATATGCAGTATAACATCTATTTCTAGTACATTACTCTATTAGGTACTATGAATAATCCAGAGATGATTTGAAACACATGGGAGGATATGCATATTATATACTCATGTTGAAATAATTTTTAAATTTTGTTTATTTAAGGCACTTTAGCAGGCTCAAGTTTGGGTATTTGTAAGGGGATTCAGATTCTGTCTTCATAGTTACTGAGGCATGACTTTATTTTCTTTTTAAAATACACACACACATACACACACACACGACAGGAATAGAAACACAATTTCCTTAAGAGCCTAATATAAACCAGACATGATAGTGTTGACTGCCCTCCACAGCCCTACATGCTAATAGTGAGTATTGTGCTCATTTGTGAAACAAAGTTGGCGCTTAGAGGGTTTAACTGTCCAAGACTGCACAACTAGAATTTCAGGGACTATTTGACCCCAAACCTGGATGCTGTCTAAGCTATGCTGGCACAATAACAAAGACAGTGAGAAGAAAAAAATAAATTTTGAGACAAAAACTACCCGTGCAATAATGCTTCTGTTGATTCTCCCAGATTCAGATTGGGAAGTCGCTCCTTTTCTGATGTCATGCAGAGCCCGGCCACTCAGGCTCCAGGAAGTGCACAAAGCATTTACTGCCTTGACCTTGACTCACTAGTTCTGCAGTGGCTCTGTGTTTCAACAACACATTAGGGAAAGCACAGAGAGCAAACCCAAACCAGGGGCAAAAAGAACGGAAATGAAAGAAAGAGTCTTTCTACTGCACATTTGTTGCAACAGGTCAGGGTCTCCCAACCTTATAAAGTTATCTTCCCATAAGAAGACCTTCCAGACATGTTTTATGTTGGATTCCCTCCTCATGAAATGCTGATGTCATTACTGTATAACTGTTTATGCACTTATGTATACCTAAGCTATGAACATAAAAGGAGTAAATACAATTTCAGCCTCTGTGCCCAAGAACCAATTTTGCCCCTTTGGAGTCTCACACCCAGTGAAGGAAGATACATGTGTTAAGCCACTGTTTTGCAAAGAAAACTTTACTCTTGTAAAGACAGGAGCATCTGAAGCCAAGCAGAGATAAATGGGCAAGTTACACATTTCACAGGGTTGTTTGTTTGTTTGTTTGTTTGTTTGTCTTCAATTCTTCCATGGGGTGACTGTTACTGTCTGCATGGGAAATGTCGCCCAAAGGCTGGTTTATCTTTGACTACTTGGTCCCCAGCTAGCTTTGGGAGTTGCAGGAGCTTTAGGAGGCAGAGATGCACAGGAGGAAGTGAGTCTGAAGTGATGCTGTAGGACTATAGCATGATCTTGCCTCCTATCCTGTGTCTGTTTCCAGATCCACAGCAATGTGAGAAAGGAGCAATCACACATTCCCACTGCCACATGCCACGTGCCACGTGCCAGTCATGCCATCCCCACCATGATGGCCTATAACTTCTCAGATCATAAATAAAAATCAATGAAGCCCTTCTCCCTTAAGTCTCTTCTTGTCAAGTATTTAGTCACAGCAAGGAAAAGGGACTGGGGCCCTAGGTGCAACAATGATTGAAACATAGGCATGCATTGCCCAGGGACACTTCCATCCATAACTGACCATGTATGCAACACTGTATCCCATACTCTATAATAGTGCTGAAATGTTCCTGTCATCTAGTGAGATCACTACCTTCAGAACGAAGTGCAATGCATGGCTCATTTGTTTGTGATAATGCTGGTGATGACCAGTCTTACAAAATATAGCACACAGACTAAGTGCTGAGAATAATATTTGAAAATGCTGATAAGTGACCATGCTTGAAGTTTGTGTTTACCATGAAATGCATTAGTTTCCGACAGTGTGTTTTTCCTATTCACATGAATTTACTATGCAGCATTTGCAGTGTCATGCTAGCTACTGCCTACTGTATCTCTTGTTAACTGCACTCAGTTGCATCGGGAACCAAGGTGAGTGACAGACCTGTTTATGCAACATTAGTGCAAGTAACAGTGTGGAAATAGATCAGCAGGTAAAGCATGACCACGCAAGCAATAGACCCTGAGTTGGAATACTGAGAGCCTGGAGAATGGCACCGTGCACACATCTGTTATCCCAGCTCTCCTATACCAAGATCAGAGACAGAGACAGAGACAGAATAGACCAAGGAATCTCACTGGCCACCTAACCTGGCATACACAGACATGAGTGAGAAACCCTATCTCAAACAAGGCAAAAGTGAAAAATGACATATGAGGTTATTGTCCTCTAGCCTCCACACGTGAGCTGTGAGGTTCTGCTCATACACATACACACACACACACACACACACACACACACACACACCATACACACACACACACACACACACACACACACACACACACCATACACATATATACACATACAAAGGTATCCAAAATGTGTGTAAGTATACATTATGATGTTCAAAAAACAATGAAATTGACCACTGACAAATTTTTCAGGTTTCCTGTGGTTGGGTATGATGGTCTAATCCACATTTGTGGTAGTTTGAATAAAAGTGGCCTCCATAGGACTAGAGAGATGGCTCAGTGGTTAAAAGCACTTTTAAGGACCTCTTCCAGAGGTCCTGAGTTTAATTCCCAACAACCACATGGAGGCTCACAACCATCTGTAATGGGATCCAAAGCCTTCTTCTGATGTGTCTGAAGACAGCTACAATGTACTCATATACATAAAATAAATAAATGCTTTTTTTAAAAAAAGTGACCTCCATAGGCCCAGAGAGACTGACACTATTAGGAGGTGTGGCCTTGTTGGAGTAGGTGTGGCTTTGTTGGAGGAAGAGCTTTGATGTGTCAAATGCTCAAGCCAGATACAGTACAGCATTCACTTCTGCTGCCTGCAGATCAAGATGGAGAACTCTCAGCTCTTCTATCCACCTGCGTGTCTGCTTGGATGCTGCCATGCTTCTCACCATGATGGTAATAGCCTAAAGGTCTGAAACTGTGAGCCAGCCCCAATTAAATGTTTTCCTTTATAAGAGTTGCTATGGTCATGGTATCTCTTCTCAGCAATAGAAACCCTAACTAAGGCAACATCTACACACCAATGTCCCACTTATGGGAATGGAGTCAGAATTTATCCAGTGCTTTCTTAAAACCCGACCTATATGCTTATGTTCTAACTAATCTTTCGTTCCCCCTGTCTAGCTGACATTTAAATCCCAAATAGCCCCACTATTTCCAAGATGAATCCACAATCTTGAGTTTGGCATGTGTAAGCCCTGGAAAACTAGTGGAAAGGTGATAATGTTTTTTAAATCAGTCTCTCAGTTATGCATTAAGAACCATAAAGGTGTCAAAAGTGAGGTTAGGATGTGAAAATGTGCCTTGAAAGCCATCAGAGGACCTGGCTGTATCCAAACATAATTAGCTTGCATAATTCAGAGTTGGCTCCTCATCTGGAGATGACAGAGGAAGCCTGTGTTGTGCTGCACTGGTCTATGCAAGCTCCATGAGAGTAGACATCTACCAACCGTGAACAACAGTTAATCCCCAGGAGATTCCTCAGCGCTTGCCCAGTCTACTGACAAATATCAAATCTTCTCTATCCAGTTACTGTCAAACTTAAAGGATAAGCCTCTTAGCCAAGTATGATGGTAAACACTTAAAATCCCAGCACTGGGGAGTTGGGGGTAGGAAGGTCAGGAGTTCAAGGGCCAGCCTCAGCTACATAGCAAGTTTGAGACAAGCATAGAGTATATGAGACTCTTTCAGAGATAGAGAGGGGAAAGAGAGAGAGAGGGAGAGAGGGCAACAGAGAGAGATAGAGATAGAAATTGACCTATAAATATATTCTCTAGTATTTGGAGGATCTTGTTTATTTTATTATAGTGTGTGTTATTTGTTTGTTTTAACAACATGTAGCCCAGGTTATCTCAGAATTCACTGTGTAGCCTAAGCTGGCATCCTCCAACCTTAGCTATGTGCTAAGACTGCTTGTTTGAGCCACCACATGCTTAGCTTGGAGTATTCTAATATTAATAATAAATGCTTAAATAGTATTTGCTGCCTTCTAAGTCCTTAACTTACAATAATTCGTTCAATCTTCACAGCTAACTCAGGAGTTCTCATGTTTCAGGTTAAAAACAAAACACATATGTGGGTGGGCATAGATGAAACGGAACCTTTTGAAGATTCGTAAATGAGATTACATCCTAAGCAGCTCTGATTGGAAATAGCAGAACAGAACAAACGGTCTCAGAAAAGAAATCCACTTAGTAAGAGAGTTAGTACCAAAACATTGGAAAGGTTTAAACACTCTAAAGCAAGAATCAACAATTATATTCTGAAGAGCTCAAGACAGGAAATGCTTGCTGGCCATAGGATCTCCTCTGAAACACTCCAACTCTGGTGCTGTGGGAGAGCAGCCACAGAGTGTATGTCAGGAATGAGCAAAGCTGGACCCCAATAAAACATCACTTAAAAAATAGCAGAGGACTTGGCTTAGCCCATGGACTATTGTTATTTTGGAAAGAATAGCAAGTCCATCTCTTTTGGGGTTTTATTTTTCTTTAGAAAATCACAGCTCTATTGTATCAAGAAAAGAATATAAAAATTTAAAAAGAAAAGAAAATGGGAGTTTTAGTTTCATCCCTTCTCTCTCTAGGACAGAGAACAACAACAAAAAAGAGTTTATACCATGTGAAATTGCTTGGTCCTGCCTGATATCAGAAGCTAAGCATGATCAAGCCCCATTAGTACATGGATAGGACAAAAGAGACTTGAAGAAACTAGCAGAAAAGAAAGAAACCTTGTGCTTCTTTTCTTATCTGGCCCATGATCTTTTCCAATCTCTTTCTATGTTCCTTTGCAAAATTCCAAAAATAACTAGAGAAAGCTGTTTGGACAGCCATGGAGAAGTAACCGTTCATGTCCATGTGCCAGCATTGTGCTCAGAGGCAAATACCACTTTTGTTTGCAAGCTGGTTTTTAAGTACTGAAGAAATGTGGAAAGTACATTAAAAAACAAGTAATTATCTCCCTGCACAGAAATTCAGATAGACATCCCAACTCCTTGCCTTTCAGCTAAAATTTTGAAATATGTGAAATATGACTAATTGTCTCTGAGCTATTTGCAGTACAGATACCCATTCCAGAAGATAACAGACTGTAGAGAAAATAAAGAACAACATAGTTTGATGTGAATCATGGGACTATGTCATCCTGGAAGGGACTTATGCTAAGTCTTGGGAGGGACTTTGAGTAACTGGTTAGTGGCTTCCTCTCACGTTGCTCCTCCTGCTCTAAAGCTGGCCTATATTGTGCTTCCAAAACTCATACGTATTAAGGCAAAGACTAGAGAAGGTAATACAGAGCTACCACTAATACATTCCGAGGCCACATGAATCCATAGATTTTTATCTCAAATATTCTCTAAGCATAAACAGGCAAAGAATGTTAATCCAAATATTAACTGAGAACTTTAAAAAAAAAAAAGAATACCACATTAAGATGCCTGATGAACTGGGTGTCGAGGGTGTCACTATTGAAAGATATGCCAGGCAGGCTCTAGGTCGTGGGTGGGCTCACTTCCCAGCACTGCCTCTCCCACCCCACCCCCAAGGAAGAGAAAAGAAAAGAAAGGCTGGTTCTTAGGATGAGGAGAGCTAGAAGGGTGGGTTCTCTTACTGCCCTTTATTTAACTTTTGACTTTTGGAAGCACCTCAGTAGTCTGCAGACTCGAGTTACCCTGACTGTATTAAAGATGAGTGACAGAGCACAGTGAACAGAGAAGAGGGTTAACCCAAGCCTTGCCTCGTCCTACGCATCCCTCTGCCACTGAGCTACATCCTGACCTCGCTTTGTGTTGTTGCTCTTTACTTGGAGACAGTGTCTCGCTAAGTTCCCCTGGCTTGCCTTCTACTCATGCTGCGGACCAGGCAAGTCTTGAGTTTGCAATCCTCCTGCCTCAGCTTCCAAATTATCCGAAATTACGAACCTGTGAAATCAGGCCTGGTTCTCAGATTTTTTTTTTTGAACCTTCATTTCTATACCACACACTAAAATAAAATATCAAGTGTTAGTTAACAGAGCATGTGGCTACTTTGCCTATTTTGCAACATGTACAGATGAGCAATTCTAGGATGATTTATATGGTTGCACGTGTAGATACAAGAATTTAGGCTACTAAGAGATATATGTCTCACCTGGAAGTTATAGACATTAAAACAGGAGGCTTATATGGGCTGTGTGAAATTGACATGAGATAAAAATGCAAGAGGTAACAAAAACAGAGCAGGAGACAACTCTTGGTAGACAGAAAATGGTATGATACCCTGACAGCATTGTAAGGACTGTTGAGACGTGATAAGGCTATAATTGCTGTAGTCTTTGTTAAGATTCCATATGTATGCTAATTCTCAATACAATCATATCAAAGAAACACAAAAGAAGGAACACCTTCCAGGCCAGGAGAAGGGTAAGGCAGATATAAAGAGAACAGAGACTATAAATAGAGGAGGAAAAATACGAAAAGTGAGACGTAATCCAAAGCAAAGTAGTGAGCGATTAATCCAAAATTATCAGCAATTTCAGCAAACATAAGTGAACACGGTTATAAATCAATACAGCAATTGCGAGATAGAATATTTAAAAGCCACTCAGCCTTCACCATAAGACTTCTCACTATAAACCCGGGGACACAGAACAATGACAGTTTAAAAAGCAAGAAGGCATGGTTTTGTGAATACCATACCCAATAAAGAGGGTATAACTGCATTTATTTTAGACACTTAGGTTTTGAGATGAATACTGAACAACTAATTATAAAAGGAATCATTATAAATAACAACAGTAAATTTTCCCTAGAAATTGTAACTCTCATGGTATATGTCACCAGCATTACGAGTATTGAAAATCGCCAGTTTCAAATAGAAGTGGACCAACATTAGTAGGGAAAATTAAAACACATTTTTCTCAAGGACATGTGGAATGAATCTAACCATTGGCCATATTTAAGTAATAAAATATCTCAACAAACTTTTAAAAATATCCCTGCATACCACATTCCCTGAAGACAGTGCAATAAAGTCAGTCACTAATAACAAATGAATATGTTTAAGATCGCCACATGTTTAAAATTAATGACTTAATTTAAGTAAGTCATGGATTTAAGAAGACAACCCTGTGGAAAATACAAAATATTAATGCTATACATCAAAATATGAGATCCAGCATGGGTAGCACTTGGATAGTTTTTAAAAATACATAACACAGTGGAGGAGGGGCACCGATGAGAACAGAGTGGACTAGACCATTAACCATGGACTCCTGCCTGGGGGGAGGGGAGGTATCCACAAGGAGAGGTCCTAAAGTGAAGAAGCAGAAGATACAGCAAGGAATATGACTGGACAAGCTTCCTGTGTATGCTTGGTTGGTTGTAGAGAGTGAATGGAAGGTCCCCCCACCCTCCCCTGCCAAATGCTGACAGTCACTGGGAAGGTAGAGAGAAAAGAGCCAATGGCCCTTTTCATAACAGATCGTACATCTCTGCTGATGGGCCAGACTACTACAGATATTGTCTGCCCTTTAGCCAGCCACACCCAAAGTGAGGTAAGCACGTATCTGACCTTCTGGTGAAGTTGGTTTACTTCCATTTCCTTTGTCCACAACCTTGACTTTGGGCTTTGTTGGATCCTTTCTTTTCTCTAAATCTTTAACTAGAAGAAAAGGAAAGAAAGGGATATGTGGTATTAACATTTTAAATATATACAAATATACATATTCACTATGTTTAACTAAAATCACTGCAAAACCAAAAAGTAATGACAGACATTAGTACCATGGTACAAACTCTTCTCCATGTGTTGGATTGGACATTTCCTTCAACCTTGTCCTAAGCTATGAAAAGTACTTCTTCAGCCGGGTGGTGGTGGCTCACCCCTTTAATCCCAGCACTTGGGAGGCAGAGGCAAGCGGATTTCTGAGTTCAAGGCCAGCCTGGTCTACAGAGTGAGTTCCAGGACAGCCAGGGCTACCCAGAGAAACCCTGTCTCGGGAAAAAAAAAAAAAAAAGAGTACTTCTTAAGGCTTAGGTCAAGTGTGCACTGTGGACAAATGCATTAAATCAATTTAATACTTTAAAACAGCTGTAAAGCTGACATGATTATCCCATCTGCATACACAAAAGAATGAAAAGCCAAGATGCTAAACCATAGCTTATAAAATCAGTAAGCATTGGTTGGCCTTAGCCTCACGTCTCTGGGCTCAGTATATGAATTTAGCTCCCACTCTAGAAAGATAATAATGGTGGACATTCTTGTTTGTATCTGCTATGTTTTCAGGAGAAGGTAGAGAACCACATCATGTTTCCTCCCAAACTTTTTTTTAATGTTTCTCTAACATTTTCTCCGTGGGTGTAAATAGCTGGTAAGATGTCCATGGTCCTGTAAACAACCTCTCACCCACGGTCCTGCAAGCAACCCTAAGGAAACCCATTGGGTTATCAAACAAAGAAGAAAAGCAAAAGACATCATAGTGGGAGGGGTCTAGTAGGGGTGAGGAAGGGAATCGGTGGGAGTGAAGTGGGACGCTGAAAGAGGATGGATATAATCAAATGTATATAAGATGTACATATACAAAAAGGCCATAATTAAACCCATAGCATATAATTAATCTTTACTAAGAAAAATGCCCCAAAAAAGTAATCTTGATACTTAGATAGTAGTGTTTGTCACTTCAGAATGTACTGGATGCCTGACACTTCACAACAGCCTGTCTACCATTGCTTAGCTTCTAAAGTGGTCCAAAGATTTCAAGGCCTTCACCAAATGTCACATTGTATGTCATACATATAAAATGTGCTGTGAACATGCAAGAAAAAAGGCCAAGGGCAAGGTATTTCACTTAATTACTTCACGCACTTGGAAGAAGTGAGCAGCTCGATGGTAGGTCGGCTGCACAGGGGAGATGAGGGTCTCTCCTGCATCCTTGCCGTCTTCTCCAAGAGATGGTCCTATCAACCCTGTCTGTGTAGCATCACTCCTTGCCCTTCCCACTGGCCTTTGTGCCTTTGCTGAAAGCTTCCAAGACTTGTCATCTGCTCAGGGACTATCACCTCAGTTAAAGAAACCCTGTCTTTAAAACCCTTCTTGTCTTTCTGATTCCAAGAGATTTAATTCTGGGCTAGAAGTAATAATTAAAATTATAAGATACTTTAACCTTACTAGATTCAATAATCTAATTTTGTATCCATCTTTAGACCCCTTTCTTTGATTTCTTAATCAGCACCCTGTCTCTTTAAAAATCTTTGTTCTCTGTTTTTACAAAGATACAATCATATTTTTTTTTCTATTCCACTACCCTGTCTTTTATGTTCTCATCTTTGGATTCTTTTCCTCCTTCCATTCCTGAAACATGACTTTATACTAAAGTTGCCCGACATCTCTAAATACTCTGACTATAATTTTATCATCCAACCATCTAAAATCTCATCCTTTGTGGATTATTTCCAAATCTACATCTTTCACCCCACCCACACTTGGATTGTGACCCAGGTCACTTACATTTTCTAAAATAAAATGCATCTTTCAGTTTAATATGAGGGAAAATTGGGTTAAGAAATGCTAGGGGCATGATGAGAGCGGTTTCAGATGTGGGGATCTGCAGATCTGTTCCCGGAAAGGAACAAAATCAGTTAGAACCAAATTGTCATGCCAAGTGTGGTGATGCACACCTGTAATCCCAGGATCGGGGACAAAAGAGCTGGAGACTCAAGTTCCACGACAGCCTGGGCTACCTGGTGGGTTCTAGGCTAGCCTGAACGACAAAGCAAGACCCTGCCTCAAAAAAAGAAGAATGAGAGGAGGGAAGAAGAGGGAGACGGAGGAAAGGCTAGGAGTGTGAGAAACAGGACAAGGGTAGAAATGAGAACCAGGACACCACAGCAAAGCGGCGTCACAGCAATACAATCACGAGCACCAGGGCTGCTCTCTGCTCTTAAAAGCTGAAAAAGGGAAAAAGACTGTTTAGGTATCAAAAACGTGTGTTCAAGAAGAATCCACGTCTCGCAAGTCCTTCTCATGACCACCATTTTCCAGCATGTGACCATGGGAGTTTTCAAGGAAGGGAAACCAAGATTGATTGAGCTCTAGTGTATAGGGACCAGGACTATCAGATAAATGCAGAAGAGGCCCTTCAAAAAAACCTCATTTTTACCTGAATAGCGCAAAAAACCCTACCTCACCCACATTGATAACAGCTAAATCATAGCGTGAATGCTTACAGTTTGTCTACAGAAACGCTGGTGGACCCAGCGACTGCCCACAAGAGAAAAGCGGGTGGGAATCAGTGGTTTTTAACAACCACTGGGCAAGCTTTCCGGGGCCTGGGGGTTTCCGCTGCTGTTCCGTTGCAACACTTGAAATTATCAGTCACAAAGCTTTAACTCAAGTGAACCAGACTGAGGCTCCTCTGCTCATTCCCTGTTCCTAATAGTCCTTAAGAGGCGTCATTTTCGGTACGACTGTAGCAATTTAGGAGGCAGAAGACTGGAGTAAAAACACGAGGAGATGCGGGACTGACTTAAGACTAAAACCTTAAAACCTCTTAAGATGGGAGATCTCAAACATGTCATCTGTACCTTCGGACATGTAGACTCTTTATTTAAAGGTCAAAAAGAAAAGACTCTATCTCAAAACCCCCTCTTACATCTACTATTTTAAGTGCAGAGCCCCAGGTGGTACTTAAAGATTGTCAATACATACTTCTGAACTGGCCTTGAGCGGGCTTGCTTTCCTTGTCTTTATAGTAGGCAATGAGTTGAACTGTGTAGTTCTGCTCTGGCAGAAGGCCTTGAATAATCGCTTTTGTTGCAGTGTTCTGGAGATTCATCTGGTTGGTCTTTCCTCCTGTAATAAAACAGAACGACAATCCATAATAAGCTGGGAGTGATTGCATTTACTGATAACTTTTACCAACCATAATCAAGACTGTTAAAAGACAGACATTAATTTTTAAAAATTTTGGTTGTAAATATTTACAATGCACAGCACACTTTGATATATATATATATATCAGATGGCAACAACATTTGAAGGACGCATACTCATACATGTGTAATGTAAGTTTCATTGTCATGTTCAGCGTATTCTGTCTGCTTTAGTCACCAAAGACTTGCATGATAGCACTCTATCTCACTGATGATCTGAGAGAAACCACAGTACAAGATAAGAAAACAGATTCTCCAGGATATCAGGTTCAGTCTTCAAAGAAGAGACCGCCTCTTGAACCTGCAGCGGGGCACATGAGCTGGCTGGATGCTATTAACCACGCTACCGCCGCTGCGGTCCTCTGTTCCCTGGTGTAAGCAGAAGCACCCTTGAACCATTAACAGCCTAATCATCTTACATCTGGCCACCGCTGCCTCAGGACGCTGAAGGGAGCACTCACTGCCTGCCTACTTAAAAGTCAGTTTGATTCAATAAATAAAATTGCAAAAATTTCCATCAAGTTAGACTGACATCTAAGGCTTTCTTGAAAATGCTTTGGGGTTTAATACTGACTATGCAAAACTCCAAAGCACCTTTGGATTTTCTATAATTTTCTGTCATTTATGGCAGTGAAAAAACAGGAGGAAACTGATTCAACATGTCTGTCCCTCTAACAGCCCTCAGAGAGGTATAAATTAATCAAATGTAGTATGTTATAGTAAATTTTAATTACATCCCAATAAAAATAATCTAACCTGAAATATCGTCTGCTGTTTATACACTCGGCCTGCTACTAAGGGAGGAAACTGAGTTTTCTCTTACCAAAGTCCATTAGCCTTATTGTTCAAGATGTGAAATTGTGTTTCACAAACTCCTATCATTAAGAACTCATCAGTTGGGGCTGGAGAGATGGCTCAGTGGTGGAAAGCACTGGCTGCTTTTCCAAAAGACAGAGTCCAATTCCCAGCACCCACACAGTGGCTAACACTTGGCTGTAACTCCAGTTATGGTCCAGTCCAGGGGAATCCAGTGCCCTCTTCTGGAATACATGGGCACTATATCCATTCAAGCACACACACATATATTTAAAAAGTAAAAGTTAAGTCTCAGAAAAATCTATTATGAAATACACAAATATTATGCAATTTATACTTTTCTAAAAAGTTTTTTAGAAAACCCTGATTATTACAGTCTCTTTTTAGAAGACAGATTTTGTTAAATACTTTAAGATTCCTATGATAAAAAAAAAATGAATGCTTTAAGCTCTGTCTAAGCTAGCATTTTCCAAATTTATTTGACTATTAACTCATTTTGTTGTGTAATGGCTATTAGCCCCCTGCAGAACACCATGGAACATTCTTTGGGAAAGACTGACATAAAAAAGACTTGGACCATGACTCACAGAGCTAAAATGTCCATAAACGTTTTGCAGTTAAATGCATTTATTACTCTCTTTTATTTGCTGTGTTTAACCAAGTAGATTCTAGTGAGTCTAAAGTGGCTGATCGGCTTTGGCCACTATAATAAGAACAGTAGATAACATAATTATTCATTAAGAAATAATTTCACTCATTTGCCACTGGAAGTATTTAAACAAGTTAGGCTTCTCGTGTTTGAGTACACTGTTTCAGAGGGAATGGGGTGGTCATGTTGAGGTTTGGTTCACGAAGCACTTGAATCAGTTCTAAGACCTGTGTTACTCCTCAGTAATGTGTGGTTCAGGTGCTTAACAATGTAATATAATTAGCAATTAATCTGTAGAAATTAAAGTACTTATTGACTGAGAAAATATTTTCAAGACCTGACATAGAAAATCCCCCAATTCTGTAAGGTAGTAACAGAATGAGTCCATAATATTTAAAATTAGTGACCAGACAAGAAACTAGATATTTTATCTACCTATATTTTTTTGAGATTTCTAAATCAAATAATTTCACATTTAAGAACACGAAATCAATTGAGAAATGGTCCTCAACAGAAAGAAGTCCAACTTTATATACCCTTCTTCATAACCCATTATAATTATATTATAATAGCATGTATTTATATCATGTATATCATGACTAATCTTCATTGTCAAGATGACTAGATCCCAAAAGAGGTAGGTGAGGGGCATCTCTGTATACATCTGTGCCAATGATTTGTCGACACTTAACTGAGTAAGGAAAGGTGCTTTAAATATGGGCGGCAGCAGCATCCCATGAGTGGTCACAATCAAAGGAAAAAGAGAGAGAGCAACTAAGTGGAAGTATCCCCTTTTCTCCATGCCTACTTCCAGGTCAGCTGTGAACCAGACAATTGTCCGCTGTCACAAATGCCTACTGCTGTGATGGACAGACAAAGCAACCATGGAGTCAACCTCTGAAACCAGAAGCCAAAATAAATTTCTTCCCCCTTGGATTCCTTATGCCGGGAACTCTATCGTGGCAGCAAGAAAAGTAACTGATTTACTGAGGTCATGACATAATTAGGGAGTTGTTATGTACTTGTGTGTCAGGATGAGAGCCAAGAAACATTGGTGAAGAGTGTTCCCATGGTAACAGTCCCTAATTGGGGCTGGCTTACAGGTTCAGAGGTGCAGGCCATTATTATCAAGATGAGAGCATGGCAGCATCCAGGCAGGCATGGTGCAGGCAGAGCTGAGAGTTCTACATCTTCATTTAAAGGCCACTAGGAGAAGACTGTCCTCCAGGCAGCTAGGATGAAGATCTTAAAGCCCACACCCACAAATAATGACACACCTCCAAATAATGCCACAACTTGGGCTAAGCATATTCAAACTACCATAGTGTGTCATGGATCAAAAGTATTTATTCTATATTAAAACATCAGAGGTATTTTTATTTTTAATGGTTTTTAAATTTCAGGAAAATTGAGCTTAAGAAGAATTCATCACAAGTAAGTCCAAGACCCAGACCTTATACTTTGGGGAGCATTATTTCCTTAATGAGAAGAGAATTTGTCAAGTTCAAAAGTTAAATTAAATCAAGTCTTTCGCTGTGCAACATGCAGCACGACATATTTTTAACCATCCATGCACAAAATGTTCCTAAGAAAATATAGCGAACTTTCTTTACCTGAAGCTGGAGCCACGAGCAGTTTGTAGCCACCAAATTTCCCTCTTGGTGCTTTCCATGAAATCTGTATACTATCATGGGAAATCACATTATATCTTAACCTTGTGGGTGGAGCCACTGGAAAGGAAAAAAACAAATATGACTTAAACATAAAAATATTCAAATTTAAATTACAGAGTCAAAGTAGCATAACCAAAATACACTCAGTCTCAAAAGATGTCCTTTCTACAACCTTGATAATGAGTCAGTCAGTGAGCAAAATAAGACAGATGTGAACGCTTATGCTTCTCTCTCAAAGGTACCCCTTTGTCAAACAGCACTGACCTAAGACATAGGGATAAATGTGATTATCCAATACCCATGCTTCACTCCAAAGACCCAAAGAAGCTAACAAGAAGGCAGGAACAAATGAGGATACTAGAATCTCACTTAGAAGGAGGAATAAAATAGTCATACAAGGCAGATGGAGGAAGTAAACTGGGTGGGAGAAGGGATGTGGAGGGGAAATGGAAGGGATGCAGGAGCAGGTGTGGGAGAGACAGGAGAGCCGGCCAAATAACCATGAGAATGAACTGAACTCTGCTACTGGTGGGGATAGGGGATGGGGTTATCTCAAGGACATGCCAGAGACCTGGGATAGGGAAAGCTCCCAAGAATCAAGGGGGGGGGGGGTGGCCTTAGCTGAGATTAATAACAGTGGGGATATGGAACCTGAAGAAGACATCTCCTATAGCCAGGCAGGACCCCCCAGTGGAATGTCAGGGACACCAACCCACCCACAGAACTTGTGAGCCCAAATTTATCCTGTCTACACTAAATGCAAGGGTGGGGAATAGAACAGAGACTATGGAAATGGCCAATCAATAACTGGCCTAACTAGAGACCCATCCCATGGGCAAGCACCCATCCCTGACACTATTAATGATACTTTGTTATCCTTGCAGACAGGAGCATATTGACCTCTGAAAGGCGCCACCCCAAAGCTGACTCAGACAGATGCAAACACCTACAGCTGAAGATTGGATGGAGCTTGAGAGCCAATTTTTTTTTGGAAGAGTTGGGAGAAGGATTGAAGGCCCTGAAGCGAATAGGAACTCCACAGGAAGACCAACAGAGCCAACTAACCTGGTCCCTTGGGTGCTCTCAGAGATTGAACGACCAACCAAAGAGTATACATTAACTGTACCTAGACCTCCTTCACATATGTAGCAGATGTGCAGCTTGGTCTTCTTGTGGGTCCCGAACAACTGGAACAGGGGCTATCCCTAAATCCATTTCCTGTCTATGGATATGTTCCCATAACTGGGCTGCCTTATCTGGCTTCAGTTGGAGAGGATGCACTGAGCCTCACAGAGACTTGATGTGCCAGGGTAGGAGGACACTCAGGGAGCCCCCAACCTCTCAGAAGAGAAGGGGATGGGGGATGAGGGGATGATCTGTGGGAGGAGAAACAGGAAGGGGGCAACGATAGGGGTGTAAAGTTAATTAATTAATTAATTAATTAATTAATTAAAATCAATAATTAATTAAATAAAATTGAGGGTACTTCTCCTTTAGAAATTGAAGCCAATCTTGCAGAATAACATCATTATGTGTCAAGGGTGTGTTTTCCTACTTGGAACATGAAAGCTTCTCTACTCTGCAGAGACCATTGCATGTATGACTCAGGTTTTCCACTGTGACAATCAAAAATTTTTTATGATATAATATTTGAGGAAACTACTTCAGGCATGTTATGATCATAAAATATTAATCTTAAAACATTTGAGAGGAACTGGACACATAGCTCCGTGGTTAAGAGTAGGTACCGTTAGCCGGGCGTGGTGACACACGCCTTTAATCCCAGCACTTGGGAGGCAGAGGCAGGTGGATTTCTGAGTTCGAAGCCAGCCTGGACTACAGAGTGAGTTCCAGGACAGCCAAGGCTACAGAGAAACCCTGTCTCAAAAACCCAAAAAAAAAAAAAAAAAAAAAAAAAAAAGAGTAGGTACTGTTTTTCAAGGTGACCCAAGTTCAGTTCTCAGAACCTGTGTCAGGTGACTCAAAACCACCTGTAACACCAGCTCCAGGGGATCTGATGGCATCTTTTGACCTTGACAGGCACTTGCACTCATAAGAACACACACTCATACATAATTCTAACATAGTAAATAAATAAATAAGTCATTGGAGATAGTGATCATTAAGAAATTCGGGATCAAATGCAAAATGACTCTGTTTTTTTAAAGTCTGGTCGTTTCTTCTGGAAAATCTGATTTAACCATGCCAGGTATGTAGCACATGATCACGACTCAGGCCACAGCATTTGATCTTCTGAAATTTCACAAAAGTGCTAAGATCTCTTTACCTTCATTAAAACTTCAGAATACATTTCAGAACCCTCTGTAAATGCTGCAGGGTTTCAAAAGGAAGCTCTTTAGAATGAACATTTTTAGTTTGTAATATCTAAACAAAAGAATTCATTAGCAGAAATGTCACGCCCACTATCCACTCTGTGCTCAGCCTTTTTTTTCTTATTCTGTGATCCAGTGTTGAGGAAAGAAGCAGACATTCTGAAAAGACATGAGGAACAATGCAAGCTTGGACATTGGTTTGATTTCCAGTTTTGTCACTGATCAGCTGAACAGCCTGAATTGGATGCCAAGCCTTCCAAAGCCAGTTTCTTTACTTTCAGAAAAACTGAAACTTTCTACAAAGCATAGATCATAACATTAGACTAACTGATACGATTCTATTGGTGGCCACCAAAAATAAAAAAAATTCTTCCCCTTCCCCTCCTTTTAGCTAATTATGGAGTTTAAGAACTCATTTAAATCCTCACAAAAATATATCACTAGCCTGACTTTAGGATAAAGAACCAAGGAACAGTGTCTGAAAACCTTGTTCAAGTTCACATGCAAGGGTAGAATGGTCTGTGACACACAAGAAATCCATGGTACTGGTTTTGAAGGTAACCCAAGTTCAGTTCTTTATATCGAGATCAGATTAGCAAGTTGCAATGAGCTAAATAAGCAAAGAATTTAATACTTGACACAAGCTAGAGTCATTTCAGAAGTGGAGAGTCTCAACTGAGAAATGCCTCCATAAGACTAGCCTGTATGAAGGCATATTGGGCATTTTCTTGGTCAGTGATTGGTGTGAGGGACCCCAACTGTGGATGGTGCCATTTTGGGCTGGTGGTCCTGAGTTCTGCTATAAGAAAGCAGGCTGAGCAAGCCAGTAAGCATCACTCCTCCATGATTTCTGCTTCAGTTCCTCCCTCCAGGTTCCTGCCTTGCATTCCTGCCCTGATTTCCCTCACTGAGATGGACCATGACCTGAGAGTTCTAAGCTGAAATGAACCCTTTACTCCTCAAGTTGCTTTTGACTGGTGTTTATCACATCAATAGACACCCTGACGGAGACACTGTTCTACAATTATCCAGGCATTTGGAGTCAGTAAGCAGAGAAGGACATTTCTCAAGAAAAATATCTCCTTAGACTTGTCTTTAATCTTGCATAAGTAGAGAGGGCTATTTGCAGACAACAAAAACATTAGTTTTATAGTTTCAACTTGAAACAAATGGAAGAGTTTATGTTTTTCTCAATAATGGAAAAATACAAATTTATCAAAAGAACAACTTTTTTTTAACACCCAGCATCTTAATGAACATAGCAAGTATTTTTTTCAGTCTTAAACTCAGGAGGAAAATCTATGTGTGACTGCATTTCTATTTTGTGGGAAATATGACAAATATGAATTAAAAATATGAAGTAACATTTCTGAGCTCACTCAAATCAGTGGGTTTGCATTAATCTCTAACAAGTTTTCGCATGAATGCATTGGTGAGAAATTGAACTACCTGGGACCCATGAAGTGGAAAGGGACAACAGGCAGGTGGGAGTTTGATCTAAGCCAATTCTGAGAGGTTCAGTGGACTCTGTTAGCATGCCAGGTGTGCTGACATCTCAAGGAAAGCAGAGAAACTAACCGCATTCGGAATAGCTAGACTAGACAGTGGACATCTGCAGACTTCCTGCTTTGGCTATTTTCCTTTGAATGCTGTGTGAGTTCCTGGTCCTCAGCATCTCTTTAGTCAACAGCTAATTTTCTAAGCTGCCAGCAGAAAACAATGAGAACAGCCTGGACTGTGAATACTCTTTATGAAATGCAGATGTTTATCTAGAACCCAAAAAGACTTGACCCAAAAAAGCCTCCTTAAGGAAACAAAGTATGAAGCTAGTGGCACAACAAAATCAAGGGTCAATTCCTTGTGATGTATAAATAGCTCCTATGGGCAACATGCCTCTACCACAGTGAAAAGAAGGCAGGTAGGCAGGTCACATCGAGTACCAACAGAAGAAAATATATACATACACATACACACACACACACACACACACACACATGTACACACACACATATATATTCACTAAAACAGAAATCTTTGGATAGACATGAAGCACACATTTTTGCCTTCAGGGAGGGGGAATACATTGCAAAGAATAAAAGCTAATTAAAACAAAGTTAGCTCCTTCTCAACCCCCACCCTCTTCCTTTGGAAGGCACTGGGACTCAAGCCAAAGCCAGGGCAAGTAAAATTGACAGAAATACTGTAAAGAGTCATAGAAAAATAATTGCTCTTATCTCACAGAACAAGAATCTATGTGGGTTTTTTTTTTCTTTCTCTTTGCAAGCAAAAGGGGCGGGGCTTTCTATTTCATCCCTGCCGTCCTTAACTTCCAGTCAGTGCTTGAGTGAACTTGATTAAAAAGTAAATCTGCGTCAGCTCAAATACTAATCTTTTCAAAAAGACAAAATCAAATGTAAAGTTTTCTTTGGGGCATGCATGGGGGGAGACTGGAGGAAGTCCCTTGAGTGGTGACATGAAGTTAGGCTCAACAGAAAGTACTTGTGTGTACAGGAACTCCACCCCAGAGGGGAATGAGAAAGACCGTCCACTTTTATCCTCTCTTTACTGTGGCTTGTTACTAAAAGCACAAAGGGCTTTGTCTTGCTGGGTTGCACTGTGCCTTGTTAATGGGACAATTTGGCAATCTTCCCATAGGAATCCATGGAAGGAAAGGCATTTTTATTATTCCCTAATCTATCTTCTCATTCGATAGATAAATTTCTGCTGTTTTCCATCTTCCTTCTCCCATGACCCCTTCCCTCTCGCCTCACTTTCTCCTTCTCCCTATCTCCCTCTTCTATCTCTCTCGCTCTGTCTCTCCCTCTATCTCTCTCTTGTCTCTCTCTTTTCTCTCTCTCTTCTCTCTCTTGTTTCGCTCTCTTTTCCTCCCCTCTTTCTCAACTCACTTGCAATATTGCTGTTTTTTGACAGGAGATGATTTATATAATGATTTGTCTAATGAGATATTTTCATTAATTACTTCTAACACTGTTTATACATAGGGATTCAACCAGAGACATCTTGTTGATGTCACCATCAGTGACACTGCCCTGGTGAAGAAGTAGATGGGTATCTAAAGCCAGGTCAAGCAAACTCCCCAAAACCCCCACATCACCACCACTACCACCCCAAACCCAAAACTCGAGTCCAGTGATAAAAGGAAAGACAAAGGCTAAGTGTTTTCATCTCAGTGGTGTGTCTGATAGGAAAAGACAGCTGATCCCTACATGAGCCTTCCTAGACCTCAGCAGTTCAGTCTTTTCCAAACTTGAGAGCATAACTTTTGTTTGCTTAAGTTTGCATAAGTTTGTTTGCATAAGTTTAATTAAATGAGCTACTATGTTATCTACTAGTAAATACATTTTAAACTGGCCAAAGAAAAATTAAAATTTTTGCAATCAAAAATCTCTGCTGATCCACTATGTTCATAGCAGCCTTATTTATAATAGCCAGAAGCTGGAAAGAACCCAGATGCCCCTCAACAGAGGAATGGATACAGAAAATGTGGTACATTTACACAATGGATTACCACTCAGCTATTAAAAAGAATGAATTTATGAAATTCCTAGCCAAATGGATGGACCTGGAGGGCATCATCCTGAGTGAGGTAACACATTCACAAAGGAACTTACACAATATGTATTCACTGATAAGTGGATATTAGCCCAAAACCTAGGATACCCAAGATATAAGATACAATTTTCTAAACACATGAAACTCAAGAAGAATGAAGACTGAAGTGTGGACACTATGCCCCTCCTTAGAATTGGGAACAAAACACTCATGGAAGGAGTTACAGAGACAAAGTTTGGAGCTGAGACAAAATGATGGACCATGTAGAGACTGCCATATCCAGGGATCCATCCCATAATCAGCTTCCAAACCCTGACACCATTGCATACACCAGCAAGATTTTATCGAAAGGACCCAGATGTAGCTGTCTCTTGTGAGACTATGCCGGGGCCTAGCAAACACAGAAGTGGATGCTCACAGTCAGCTATTGGATGGATCACAGGGCTCCCAATGGAGGAGCTAGAGAAAGTACCCAAGGAGCTAAAGGGATCTGCAACCCTATAGGTGGAACAACATTATGAACTAACCAGTACTCCGGAGCTCTTGACTCTAGCTGCATATGTATCAAAAGATGGCCTAGTCGGCCATCACTGGAAAGAGAGGCCCATTGGACACGCAAACTGTATATGCCCCCAGTACAGGGGAACGCCAGGGCCAAAAAAAAAAATGGGAATGAGTGGGTAGGGAAGTTGGGGGGAGGGTACGGGGGACTTTTGGGATAGCATTGGAAATGTAATTGAGGAAAATATGTAATAAAAATAAATTAATTTAAAAAAAAACCTTTAAAAGTGGAGATATGCCGGGCAGTGGTGGTACACGCCTTTAATTCCAGCACTTGGGAGGCAGAAGCAGGTGGACTTCTACGTTCGAGGCCAGCCTGGTCTACAGAGTGAGTTCCAGGACAGCCAGAGCTATACAGAGAAACCCTATCTCTAAGAATATCTCCAGAGCCCCTAAGGTCTCTAGCTGCTAATTGTAAAGTACAATACAATTCAAGTACAAACTCTGCTACCTTAATCTTTTCCTGTAAACTTCATCAACTGCACACATGTCAGTCCCACCTGGCTATCTCCCAAAACCCTCAAAACCCACATATTATCTAAGGAAGAATATCTTAATGTCTTCCACTTAAAATTCTTCTTTCATCTATTAATCTCTTCCACAAATGCCTTTTCAGACTCAGACCTTGTAGCTGAGACATAGAAGTTAAAGAAAGACTGCTTCTACTTAGCTTCACTAATCTAATGTAAACATGGGGACTCAGTAACAACAGAATAGCGCCAACTGTCCCAACCACTCAGGTGTCCGTCAAGGAGCTTTAGAGCCACCTCTTAGCTTCCCTCTGTTCTACCTGCCTCCACACTTAATCAGCAAATCAATTCCTTCTCCTCTACCTCTGATTCTTGCAGCTACACTTTAACTCTCCAGCCACATTGCCTATTTCAGGCTTTCAACACGCAGTTTATGAACAATCTGATATTTTAGCAGTCTGGCAACCTTGCTTACTCATGCCTATGCCTAAAACCCGTAGGAGTCACAAGTACAGGTAGAGTTGTTATCAATTTACTATATCTACAAAATAAAGTTATTTGAAAATTATCAACCATCTAATATCAACCTTTTCCAACCTTTGCTTTTTGCCACAGCCCCATGGGATATATTATCCATGTTATTATCTGTTAAATCGTTCATCTTCCTAGTGGCCAGTAAGCTTCTTGATAACCAAAAAAGAAAAGCCTTACTCAGCTTAGTTCTCTAACCACAGACACACAAAATGTGCCCCATCAGTCTTCACTTGAAATGGAATTCGACTGACAAGGTAAATTCAGTCAGTGCATCCCTGAAGATATTAGGTAGGAGACATCTACACCCGGTGACTCCACTCCAAAACAGAAGGTTCTAAATGAATCAAAGCCAAGGTGGTAACCGCTGATCATTTCAGTGACTTGCTTCATCCTAAGGACCTGTAAACTGCATCATGGAGGAGAGGGAGCAAGTTGCCTCTAAAAACATTTTCTTGCCAGTGTAAACAAGACAAACAGAATCTGTCTCCTGAACTACCCACCGTGTGTTCAATGAAGTGGTTGAAAATCTGACCACCAGCCCCAGGTGCATGCACAACAGCAGCTATTTGAACTTGCAAAGAATCAACTTCCATTCCTTTGCAAGCTTTGAAGAAGCAGGGTGTGGTTGTTCATGCATTTGATCTTCTAGACCCTCAGTTCCAGATATGAGATGTTAACCTTCCCGAAACCCCCTCATCACATTTGCTTTTTTTGCTTTAGTGATGAATATTTCCACTGCAGCAGTTAAGCTTCTACAGGATCACATGTTTGTCTAGTTGTCGTGGTGTACATACCATGTGCACTGGCTTCATGGCTAGCACAACCCTGTGTAAAAGGCCAGACAGTCAACGTGTTTGGCTTTGAAGGGCCACAGTCTCTGTCAGGACTACTATCCTTTGACACTGTAGCATAAGAGCACCTACGCACAAAATATAAGGAAATGTACATGTAATAACTGTCTTTATCCAGTGAGCCAACTGGCCTGTGGATGGTAGTTTGTTAACTTCAGACTTACAAGAAAGGGGGTTTAAAACAGTACAAATTTTGCTACCACAAAGAGTAGACTTCACAAACTGTTTTCTTTAAAAAAAAAAAAACAAAACAAAACAAAAAAACAAAAAAACAGAGTAAAGCCACGTATTGGTGGCAACGTCTATTAGACCCTTGACAATTTAAAACTGTGTTTAGTTTTTTTTAAAGCAGTATAATTAAGAACAAAGTTTGAAGTGATAGAAATATACACAGTTATGACAGCACACAACTTTAATCCCAGATCTTAGGAGACAGGGAAGGCAGAGCACTATATGTTTGAGGCCAGCAGGGTCTACATAGGAAAATCTAGGGCAGCCAGAACTACACAGGGAGGCTAGATCTCTAAAAATTAAAATAAAATAATGAGGAAAAAACAGGAATAAGATACACATACATATATGCTGTTGCTATTTATCAAAAATAACTGACCTGGAACATGCAGATTTGAGTCTCAAAGATTAAACTCTGAGAGTGTTTTCTGCAGCCTCTCCTAATCCACTACAAACAGTGAAGTCCAGTTTCTGGTACCATGGTAGCCCTGGGAGTAGTATGTTCTTTTGCTACACTGAAAACTGTTGATAAATGTAAAGGGATGAATTTCCTGCCTGGACACACACTTGAGCCAACAAAAGATTGTGAAGAGGGAAGATCCAAAGGGCAGGGTGGTTTTTTCAATTACCTTGTCCCCTGACAATGGTGCAGAAACAAGCAGCCGCCAAAAAAGCTAGAATCAGCCAGTCCCGCATCTTGCACTGCCAAATCATCATCTTATTTTCTGCCTCTTACATCAGGTGCAACAGCTGCCTGGAAACAGAGGGAAAAATGGAAAGTAAGCATATATTGTCATCCAGGGCAAGCATGAGGACCAACATGGCTTAGAATTGATAGGAAGCAACCAAATCCCTAGAGTGCTGGGTGTTTCATCTCAAATACAAGCTGATGGGGGAAAGCTCCTTTTCTCTTGAAAATTCTGTATTGTACACAATTACTTGAAATATTTGAGGGAGCTGAGAATGGTAGCATATACTTTTTATTCCAGGACTCAGGAGCCAAAAGCAAACAGATCTGTGTAGGTTGGGTAACAGCCTGGCCTAGATATCAAGTCCCAGACCAGACAGCACTACATAGTGAGACCCTGTCTCAAAAGAAAGAGAAGACATTAAGGTTTTAAGAGCCAGGGGTGATGGATGGCAACAAGCAAATAGTATCTTCCAGACATAGTGTGGTAATGTTCATATGTACTCACAGAGAATATGGTAGCATTGCACAAAGTCTAAACACAAATAAGGCAGATGGAGTCCCGAAGCTGAAATGGCCCATCATGAGGAAGCTATCTGTAATTGATACCTACTAACAAAGGAAACTCAGTTTTCTCCCATGGAGTGTCAGGGTATGTTCCATGCCCAAGAGTGGTTGACCAATACAAAACAAAAAATAAAGAAAAGAAAGACTTCAAGGCCCCCAATGGAGGAGCTAGAGAATATACCCAAGGAGCTAAAGGGATCTGCAACCCTATAGGTGGAACAACATTATGAACTAACCAGTACCCGGGAGCTCTTGACTCTAGCTGCATATGTATCAAAAGATGGCCTAGTCGGCCATCACTGGAAAGAGAGGCCCATTGGACACGCAAACTTTATGTGCCCCAGTCCAGGGGAACACCAGGGCCAAAAAGTGGGAGTGGGTGGGTAAGGGAGTGGGGGGGGGGTATGGGGGACTTTTGAGATAGCATTGGAAATGTAAATGAGGAAAATACCTAATTTAAAAAAAAAAAGAAAGACTTAAAACTGATATTTTTGTGGATTTTTTTTTTTTTTTGCCTCGTATTGCTTTGGGTATTTTTGTCTTATTGGTTTTTGCTTATTTATTTTGATTTTTGTTTTTGTGGAGTTGTTTATGTGTGTATGTGTGTGGGTTTCTTTTTGTTGTTTTGAGTGGGTTTTTTGGTCTGGTTTTTGTAAAGGGAGAGAAAGAGGAAAAGAACATAACGTTGGGTGGGTGGAAAGGTGGGGAGGATCCGGGGGAACTGTAGAGGGAGAAACATGAGGAAATATAATTTATAAAATTTCTTTTCAATAAAACAAAAGTTAAGACAAAGAAAGAAAGAGAGCAAGAGAGAGGAAGAAAGAAAGAAAGAAAGAAAGAAAGAAAGAAAGAAAGAAAGAAAGAAAGAAAGAAAGAAAGAAAGAAAGAGAGAGAGAGGGGGGAGGAAGGGAGGGAGGGAGGGAGGGAAGGAGGGAGAAAGAGAGAGAAAGAGAGAGAGAAGGGAAGGAAGAAGAAAAGGAAGGAAGGAAGGAAGGAAGGAAGGAAGGAAGGAAGGAAGGAAGGAAGGAAGGAAGGAAGATTGGGGCATTAGAATCAATTGAGATGTTGAGGCTACACTGTGAGTCTCTCCTGTAAAAATGTGTAAATTGCACAGTCTGCCTAAAACAGTGTCTTTTCCAATCATGTGTCCCTCCTGTATCCATCCCTGTAAGGTAAAACCTACTGCCACCTTACGGAATCTACAAACCACAAATGAGTCCTACCTTTCTTTATACTGGTGATCAAAGAGAACTCGCTAACAGGAAATCACTGCTCAATTTTTCCCCTCATGGGTTGAATAATCTCCAATCCTTTGATCTTTTCTCACAGCTCGTTTTTTCTCAAATATATAAGAATCTGAAACTCTTCCAAATATTTTTTTTTATGTTAGTGAAAGGTAAGGTACAAAAATAGGGTGAGAAGGAATAAAGAGGAAGAAAGAAGTCAGGAAAAAGAAAGGGCAGAAAATAAAAAGAGAGAAGGGACAGAGGGAAGGGGGAAAACTATATTGGTATTAATATAAAAAACCATTCTATTGGCCACTATTGGATTTTAGGTCGTTACATTGGAAAAATTCTGAGTTTTTTCCTGGGAGACTAAGGAGACATTTATAGCCATGGTAAGGCGTCTACACTCATATGTATTAATAACCCCTCACCCACGGTCCTGTGAGCATTCATAATTAAACGCAATAGTTAAATATTCACTAAACAGGAAGTAGGAGGGGACTAGTTGGGTAAAAGAAAGAGATCCGTTGGAGTGTAGAAGGGATAAGAGGGAGTGTGACAGGGATGGAAGTGTGATGAAAATAGAAACGGTTATGAAAATTTTCATAACAAAATCTGAAATATATATTATAAACTAAATATGCTTTTAAAAGCTTGTCTTAGTTAGGGTTTTACTGCTGTGAACAGACACCATGATCGAGGCAAGTCTTATAAAAAAACAACATTTAATTGGGGCTGGCTTACAGATTCAGAGGTTCAGTCCATTACCATCAAGGTGGGAGCATAAAGGCATCCAGGCAGACATGGCACAGGCAGAGCTGAGAGTTCTACATCGTCATCCAAAGGCTGCTAGTGGAAGACTGACTTCCAGGCAACTAGGGTGAGGGTCTTAAGCCTACACCCACAGTGACACAACTACTCTAACCAGGTCACGTCTATTCTAAAAAGGCCACACCTCCAGATGGTGCCACTCCCTGGTCCAAGAATATACAAACCATGACAAAGCTATAAGAAACTATCTCAAAAGTTTTGTTCTACAAGGACAACTTTATTCACAAGATCTAAGGCAACTTTACAATATAGAGAGCATTAGATACATACCAATACAGTGTAGCAACTTTATAATATATAGAGTATTAGATACAAACCAACACAGTGTAGCAACTTTACAATGTAGAGAATATAAGGTACATATAAACATAGTATATAAGAGAGACATGCCAGGTTTAAGGCACAAAATACATAGTTCTAATTACATTTTAGTTTCTTTTTTCTTTTCTTTTTTTAATTTTATTTTCTGATTTTTCAAGACAGGGTTTCTCTTTATAGTCCTGGCTGTCCTGGAACTCACTCTGTAGATCAGGCTGGCCTCAAACTCAGAAATCTGCCTGCCTCTGCCTCCCAAGTGCTGGGATTAAAGGTGTGCACCACCACTGCCTGGCTGCACTTTAGTTTCTGATAAATAGTAAATAATGTTTTGATGTAAGTATGCTCCATGGAATATTTTTAACATATTGGAGGGGACCCTACAGGTGCAGGCAAGGAAACTAATTGCTAAGAGGTGGAAATAAAAGCTTGATTTAGATCGACTTTATCAGCCTTGATCAAACTTCAGGGAGTCTGATGCCAGGCAGTTTACTGCCAGTATTATTAAACACAATATAATTTGGAGGGGAGAGTTGCCTGATGTAATACAATCTATGATGCACAAAAAATCATAATTACATTGAAACTCAACTCAGGGCACAATGAACCACAAGGGAATATCAAAGTTACAGAGTTTGTGAGACCCAGAGTAGGGAGTTGACTCAGGTAGAACAGATGAAGTACAACATCCTAGGAGAGCATTCCCACAACATCATTCTTCATACTGATATGCTCATACCTTAAAATATCTCTTCTGATTGATCCTGTGTCCTACTTGCATTTCTGATTTGGTAATAAAATATCCTGAGCCAAAAAGCAACTTAGTAAGAATGGTTTTATTTGGCTTACAATTCCAGGTTACAGTCCATCTCTTGAAGAGAAGTCTAGGCAAGAACTCAAATAACTATTCATATCATTTCCTCATCTAAGAGCAGAGAGAAAGGAACGCATTCAGCCTACCTGCTTGCTCTCATCTAGCTGTCTCCTGCCCTGTATAGTTCAGGACCTCTGCCTAGAGATTGGTGATGCCCACAATAGGCTAGGTCTTCTGACATCAATTAACAATCAAGACAGTCCCCAAAAAATGGACCCAATCTAATTAGTCCTTCAACTGAGGCTCTCTTCTTAGGTTATTCTAGGTTATAAATACAGACTCCCACCCCTAACCAAGAAGCTATCTGCAACTGATACCATTGGCAAAGAAAAACTATGGAGTCTCACCAGGTATGATGCTTACACTGTCAGGGCTGGCCCCAAGTCCAAGAGTAGTTGGCCAACACAAAACAAACTCAATGGTATTTTTGTGGACTTTTTGACTCTGTTTGCTTTTGGCATTTTTTAAAATCTTACTGATCTTTTGTTTGTATGTTTTGATTTTTGTTTTTTGTTGTTTGCTGGGGAGCAAGGGATATTGTGCGTATGTTCCTAGAATTTTGTTTGTTTGTTTTTAAAGAGAGAAGCAGAACAAACTTTTGTGGGTAGGAAAATGAAAGTGATTTAGGAGTAAACATAATCAAGATTTATTGTATAAAATTTTTTCGGTAAAAAATAAATCATAAAAATCAGGATTTTAAGAAAAAAGCCATCACAGATCCCAAAGATGTTTTCACTCTAAGAAGAGCTAAGAATATATTTATTCTTCTTTCCTGAGTGTAGTGTGAATATTTGTTGCTGATAATAAAAGTCCTCTTTCAATACATTTGACAGGGTCACAATTAGTTAGTATTTTAAAATTTTTAGGTTATTTCCAAACTTCTCAACCATGTATAAACACTGAAGTTAACATCCTTACTGATACTTTGTACTGATAATGTGCTTTGGCTAAATTCAAAATATGGAATTGCTAGGTAAAATATGATGTAAGTTTTGTTTTATGTTTTTGAAACTTGGTCCCAGTAGGTCACTCAGGTTGGCTTTAACCTAATTATCCTTTCTTCTTCGGTCTCCCAAATGGTGGGATTGCACACATATGCAACCAACTCCCATAAAGTACAGGTTATTAAACGAATTGCCCAAAGCAGTGTGGACAGTTACACTGATTTCTGCTCCCACAGCATCTTACAAAGTACCACTCCGTGTCACACCTACCATCACAGGGGTTGCTTATAACCTGATTGATAGGTAAATGTAAGTGTGACAGTCTCGTTTTAATTTGATTTCCAATGCCAGTAGATTAGTCACTTTTGCATATATCTGTATCCATATACATATATACTCTATATGCTTGCATATGTGTGTGTATTTGCATATTGCATATTTGTATGTTGCATATATTTGCATATGTATATGTATTTGCATGTGTGTGTTTGCATATATGTATATATTAACAAAAACAATGTGCCAGAATAACTTAAAGGAACTATTAGCTTTCTGCTAAGTTTCAGGAGTGTCAGTCACCATGACAGTGAGAAGATGGCAAATCAAAGCAGTTTAATCAAGTCCATGAAGACTTAGTATGGGAAGTATAGGAAGGCCCAGGGGAAGATGTTACACCTAAGCACACCACAGACACCCACTTCCTTTAACCAAGCAGGAAGGTCCACCACCTCCCAGCAATCTATTCAAAGTTTAAATATACTATATTAAACCACTATATTAAACCACTGGTTAACTCTGAGTCCTCATGATCGAATGGTTTTACTGTTTCCTGGGCAGGTCTCAATACAGTTAAGGTTAATATCTACCAATTAAAATTGACTATAATAGGGCCAAGAGAGATAGCTCAGTGGTTTACAGTGATGGCTGATCTCATAGAGGACTTAAGTTCACATACATGGTGGCTCACAAACATCTGTAAGTGACTTCAGCTCCAAAGCTTTGGATACCCTCTTATGACTTCTTTGTGCACATTTGTACACACAGGCAAAACACTCATATCCATAAAACAAAATAAATGAACCCAAAAATTTTTTTAAACCTTGACTGTCATTTTGGTGTAATACTTGGTAGAGTTTGGCTATTTTTTTTTTAATAAAGTCTGTTGCATCTACTTTTTTCTGAATTGTGAGAAATCTTTACATACTATTTATTTTAACTCATATTACTTGTACCATTTTTCTAGTTTATTTTTTAATCTTTTAATTTAATTTACTGGTCTTAGGTCTTGTCAGTTTGTTTGTTCAGTTAACTAATATGATTAAATGTTTTTCATCAGCGTGTCCAGTGTCATGGGAAAAATGGCCTCTATCTCAAACCAAATTTTATTTCTTATTATCTTAACTTTTCAATTCCAGAAGAGCATGGAATATCTCCATACTTGGATGACTAATGGGCTATTTGTAACACAGAAATACATTGCTTTGTAATGACACAACAGTCTAGATTAATACTACCTACTTTTACATCTTTTTTCAATCTCATGTCTTGTGTTAAATACACTTGTAACTAATGCTGCTGCTGCTGAGGCTGCTGTTGCTTCTTCTCCCCCTCCCCTTCCCCTTCCCCCTTCCCCTCCCCCTTCCCCTTCCCCTCCCTCTTCTTCCTCCCCTTCCCCCTCCCCCTCCCCCTTCCCCTCCCCTTCCCCTTCCCCTTCCCTCCCAAATTGCATGGATTTTTTTTTTTTAACCAGCAAAACTTCACACTTTCACCTGAAGTATATTGCTGGTGGTTGAGTTGAGGTATAGTTTGGTTTCATGCTTTTGTTGTTATTTTGTCTGTTTTGTTTTTAAGTCCTTAGGCAGGAGTTGTGGTACACAGTTATAGTCCTGGCACTTGGGAAGTGGAAGCAGAAAGATCATGAGGAGAGCTTATATGAGATCCTGCCTCAAAACCTAACCAACCCAGGATATGGGAGCCAGGAAAAACCATCATTAAGGGGTGAGAAGGATGTGGGAATGAACATACAAATACAAACGAATTGCATGATATTTATGAATTAACCTGTACAATGAAACCCATAATTCCAAAAGTTAATTTAAAAATGGATGCTACCTTAAAATGTATTTGTGGTGATGACCTCACCATCACATGACTATACTAAAACTTGACAAAATGTGCACTTGAAGTGAGAAAATAACAGGACATGTAAATCACACCTTAAAGTTTTTAAAAAGAGACTAGTGCCAAATACCCTTCATCATATCTTTCTTCTTGATCGTTCATTCTAATGAATTCTTTTGATACGAGTCATGTGTCATTGCAATATAGATGTATAAAAGACAATTCTTTTCTAATTTATTTATTTATTTTATGCATATGAGTACACTGTAGCTGCACAGATGGTTGTGAGCCATCATGTGGTTGCTGGGAATTGAGCTCAGGACCTCTGCTTGCTCCTGCCCAGTTTGCTCCAGCCCAAAGATTTATTTATTATTATATGTAAGTACACTGTAGCTGTCTTCAGACACACCAGAAGAGGGAGTCAGATCCCATTATGAATGGTTGTGAGCCACCATGTCGTTGCTTGGATTTGAACTCAGGACCTTTGGAAGAGCAGTCAGTGTTGTTAACCACTGAGCCATCTCTCCATCCCAACAATTACTTTTTTTAAACTTTCACATGATTGTGGTGGCCCTGACTATTTGACCAGGCCAGTTTGAAATGACAGATACTGCCATACTCTTGAGAAAGTTTCTCCTAGCTTACCCTTAGTGACACTCCATTTGATCTCTAAGTCATTTGTATTCTTGGACAACAATAGCAGCAGGAGAAGACTCCATCCCTTCAGTTTCGAGGAGACTAACTTAATGCAAGCCACCTGCTATATGCCAATGAACTGCTGACTGTCTTAAGCTTTAAACTGCCAGTGTGTTCTCTAGTGTAGATGGATGACTGCAAAGGCCAAAATCACACCAAATCAATTAAAGCTACCAAATTGTGACTCATAAATGAAGACGACTCCATACTAGCCATTGCTATAATTTTCTTGAAACGCAAAACTGGTATTTTCTAAGAATTTTTTATATTATTTATAGGTATGTGCATGTTTGTGTGAGCATATGCCACATGTGTGCAGTTGCCCTTAGAGACCAGAAGAGAGTGTTGGATTCCCTGGAGCTGAATTTATAGGTGGTTGGGAGATGCCCTCTGTGGGTGCAGGGATATGAACTCTGAAAGAGCAATAAGCACACTTATCATCTCAGCCAAATCTCTAGCCCATCTTAATTGTCCTTTATCTTTAAATGAAGAGCAGGAGTTTGTGTCTCTCTGTATAGTGTTAGCTATCCTAGAACTTACTCTGTAGACAAGTATGGCTTCAAACTCACAGAAATCCACCTACCTCTGCTTCCTGGGTGCTGGGATTAAAGGCATATGCCATCACTACCTGGCTTTAATTTGTTTTTAAAGACTCTCACTATGAAGCCCAGGCTGACCTTGATCCTCTTTCCTCAACCTCCCAAATGCCAGTGGTACAGGTGTGAGCCACCATGCCAGGTTTATATAAATTTCTCTAGCATTTCTACTCTGAGATCTTTTATAGCAGACTATCCTGAGAAAATCTCTTCCATAGCAGGAAATTAGTAAGAGTTGCTCTTTCTAATCTCCCAGTTTATAAATCTTGGCAAGAGACTCTGATATATGAATGTTTAATACAACATATCTTGCTTATTGAGCCTCAAATATTTTAAGTTTCTCTCATGATACTTCTCCCTGGCCTGAATGTTCCTCTTCTGAAAGATGCTAGCTTTAGCATTTTTAGATGTAGCAGATCTAATCTAGCAAAACACATAATAACTAGGCTTTAGGCTAGAGGCCGGGCTGAAAGATAATTTTTCATCGACTCTGGAAAAACTTCATTAAGAGAGAGATAAGGTCCCTAAGAGTCCTCTCCAAGTGTATAAAAGCTATAGCTAGGTAGAAAGTCAGTGCTGCCATCGGGTTGTGACTGTTGACACTAAAGCCCCGTGACCTGCTTAGAGGAGCTTCCTAATGCTATACTCTTGGGACATAGCCTTGTTAGTGGCAGCCACAAATGGTCTCAAGGTTCAGCTGGGTTTTCCTGGAAGAGGAATGTCAGGGTCATTTGGATCTGAGTCCAGACTATCCTAGGAATTTTCTTCCCATTTTGAGCCATAGATCTCATCTTGCTTTTCTGGCTTCTTCCAGACCCTCCAGGGTCATTCGCCTTTGTGATCTAATCCAGTGCCTTTTCACCAGGGGACTGGAAATAAAGGAGGAGACTTTCTGTTTGCAGCGCTGTGATACTAATAATGGGGTCCTCACCCCCACTGAAAATGCCATTGGGGGAGGCAATTGCTTCCTGCACACTGCCCAGAATGAACGAATACTTTGGTGACCACACAAAGAGGGACATTTAGTTACTCCGGACGGGACCTTCTGCTCTCCTTTGCAGCATCACATGCTGTCAAAGTAGCTTCTCTTAGGATTGCACAACACACAAAAGGAGATCCAGGAGATGGTCTCAGCTTGCATCTCCACTTGGGAGCTAGCCCATTGCTACTCATTGCTTTATCCAAATTCTCATAACAGTGACTTAGCATCCAAGGTTTTGAAGACTAAACCAGGTCCCCATGAGGCAAGATTAGGACAATGATTCATCAGAAGGATCCCAAGGTTCTGTCCGTCTGTGTGAGCCTCCTGCACAGAGTTCTGGTGCCAGAATTTAGTCCTGGATTGAATTTGTGCCGCCCATTGGTGCATTGGCTCTCCACAGAACGTCTTTCAACAGCTGCCAATCAGACATTCCTGGTCCAAAGTCTCCTCTGGGGAGATTCCTCCCAGGCTCACACACCTTTGTTGCATTAACTTAGTATCATTTGCACACTAAGTCCAACTTGTGCTGCTAAATTTGCAAGCTGTGTCAATAACCAAGGTTGACTTATAGTTTTCTTGAGTGTCACGATTATTCTGGCTTCATAAGAAAAGCTAGAAAGGATCCTAATATGATCTTTGTCCTGGCCAATGACCCTGCATCTTCTTGATGCTGATTCATGGACATTTCCATTTTCTCTTCCTCTCTTATTTTAGATCTACTTCATTTTCGCATGTCTTGGCTCTGGTTTAGATGTCTGCACATAATTTTTTTCTTCATATATGGATTTTCATGTTCACTAGAGCGCTGAGGCACTATCTCAGCTCCAACTGTTTCTTTTCCACTTATAATCACAAAATCAGTATGTTTTGACAAAAAAAAAGATAAAAAAGACTTGTCCAATTTGCAATTTTTGAGAGCAAAGTCTGCTCCATTGTCAAGTTCATTGCTTTGTTTTTCAGCTTATCTTTGCATTTGTCATTAATCCTCTTCTGTTTTAACTTTGGTTTGATAGCCAGACGTTCTTTTTGTTATTCTTTTATTGTTTTGTTTAGTCTTCATTAATATGGCCCTGCTCTTCCTTTGCTACTGAACATGTATGGACAGCATCACAAAAGCTTTCACTTCCTGTTTAATCCAAGAGTTACTTCAGGGAATGTAGTAAGACATAAATCTCCCTCTGTGTGGTGGTGCAATCCTTCACTCCCAGCACTAGGGAAGCAAAGGCTGAAGACCTGGGTGTTCAAGGCTCACCTCTGCTACTGAGTGAGCTTGAGGCTAGTGTGAACTACATGAGTCTTTGTCTTCAAAAGTAATAATAAACCATAATTCTATATGCTATCAAAGTAATATAACTGACCCACCCTTCAACCTCAGCATTCTGGCTTGATGTCAGAATTTTACAGTGTATCTGGAAGAAAATATGACTATTCTCCTTGTGTAATTCATTCATAAAGAAATCAGAGAAGAGGTGGAACGTCCAGTGGTTTTGTATATATAGCATTTCAGCTTGAATTGATTTATTTCAGGTGAGAAAACTGATCCACAGAGACTGAGCAGCCCTTATGTGCAAGGACTTGAGCAGATCCCAGCAGGCAGCCTCGGTCTCCTTAGATATCTATCAGTCAGCTAATCATCCATGGATCTGCCCATCACATGCGCAGAAAAGCAGCCACAAAATCTCTTTCTCAAATCAAGTGTCTGTTCTTAAGAATTCCTTCCCCAAACATGGTAACTCTAGGTTTCAAGTAAGCTAGGCAAGGAAACTGGCCACATCTGTCTCATAGACTCTATTTTTATTTCACTTTACATTCCAATTATTGCTGTCCCCACCCCATCCCACCCACACACAGACACTGTCCCTCCCCCATCCCCTATTCCCTTTTCCTCTGATACCAGGTTAAGGGCATGAGATCTCGTGCATCTATGCTAACTCTAAGCGCCTTTGTCTTTTTATCAAAGCATTGCAGTTCCTATGTCCAGTTGCTGCATGACAATAGTTGACGTGTGGCATTTAAAGTGAACACATTTCAAATCTTTTAGCTAGTTAAGTACCTACATTCCTCTTAGCAGTTTGGGAGGAAATGGCTCTGTTTATAAGAGAGGAGCTAAAGCTTGCGCAGAGAGCCTATCTTTAAGTTCCTTTTGTTGTTTACTTTAAGTTAGGATGAGCAATGGCATATTGGGAGAAGTAGAATCTTAGTTTTCCCAAGCTTTTCTGCCAAGTCACCAAACTTTTGGACAGAGAAGTAGAGACAAGAAAAGTCTCAATTTCTATTTAAGTGCCATGAGATATTTTAAAATTTACCAAAAAAAAAAAAAAAAAAAAAAAAAGTTAAAGCCTCATTTGTTGAAATTTTGCCCAAGAGTCTGAATAGTCTGAATAAACAAATAAAACTCTGCTTTCATTTTCCCCCTTCTTCTTAAAAACATCATACCAGAAATGGCTACTTAGTTCTGATATCAGAAGGTACAAATGAAACTTGGAGAGAGCTAGCAATGCAAAGCATGAGTGTGGTCAAGACAGTCATAACCTTACAAACAGCCTTCAAGCATCTCTATCAGTGACCATTCAGCCTGCTTCTAGTTTGTGTGTTTGTTTTATCAAATTGCATTTGTGTAATTAGGCTTAATAAGGAACAAAGACCCAAGAGAAGCCATTAACCAGTGCTTACAGGCACGCAAAGAATTCTCAGCTTACCATACAGCTGGTTTTATCAAAAATTCCTTCAAATATTTATTCAATAGTTGTACCGCTTGCCAAGACTTAGACATATACACAAGTAAAGCTTGAAGAGTATTCCCACCAATCATTGTTTGATTTACAAAATAAACCCTACAAACTTAAACAGAATTGTCCTTAGCCACCTGTTATACACAGATGCTGCTGACCCAGGGTCTGAGAGAGACAGTTATTTATGGCACTGGAGTTATCCTTCTTAACACTTACAGAGCTTCACGCCATGTGTTCCCCCCAATGGAGCTCGCTTACAATTCCGTTAACAAGCTAACCGCGAAGCTAAGAGAAATATGAAGCAGGATGGAATGGTAGCTCAAAATGGTGGCATGTCCTCACCAACAATATCAGTAAGATAATGTCTGTCCCTGGGAAGGTTGTGATAGGGTGGAATTTTACTCATCTGTAAAGAAAAATGAAATCACGACATTTGCAGGAAAATGGACGGAACAGGAAAATACTCTGTGAAGCAAGGCATCTTAGACCCAGAAAGACAAGCACTGCATAATTCCACACAAAAATGAGATTTTAATTTTCATATGTATGTGTTGAAGGTATAATATGGATAACACTCACAAAGCCAGAGAGGGAACCGTGAAATGGGAAAGGATGTCTTAAGAAGGATAGATAAGAGTGGGAAAGGGCAATATAATCTGTGTGACATGAAGGCAGGAGGAGGTGATGGGGAAGAAGGGGACCAGCAGGAGTATAGGGGTGTGGGGCAGGGACCTACAAAAAAGTATGAGAATGCCATGCTGAGAGACACTACCTTGGAGAGATGGCTCAATGGTTAAGAGCACTGGCTGCTCTTCCACAGAGGTTCTGACTTCAATTCCCAGCAACCAGGCAGTGGCTCACAACCATCTGTATTGGGATCTGATTCCCCTTCTGATGTGCATGAAGACAGAGCATTCATATACAGAAAATAGATGAATAAATAAATTTTTTAAAAGTTAAAAACAATCACCGGGCGTGGTAGCACACGCCTTTAATCCCAGCACACGGGAGGCAGAGGCAGGCAGAATTCTGAGTTTGAAGCCAGCCTGGTCTACAGAGTGAGTTCCAGGACAGCCAGGGCTATACAGAGAAACCCTGTCTCAAAAAACTAAAAAAAAAAAAAAAAAAAAAGAAAAGAAAAAGAAAAAAGAAAAGAAAGAAAAAAGAAAAGGGAAAAGGAAAAGAAAAAGAAAAAGAAGTTAAAAACATTTCCTTGTATGTTGATTTTTTTTTAAAACTAATTTAAAAAAAAAATGATCACCGTAATAGCACTCATTTTGGCCCCTGGGTGATAGATTAATGGAAAGGAAAAGGAAATGGTGATAAGCAGTGATTTTGCAACCTAGACAGGGGCTACAGGAGGAAGAAGAACAAAGAGCCTTCTATCTCCCTCACAGCAAGGGTGTAAGACCGGCTTGGCAGAAAGGTTTAAAATGAAGATCCAAGATAATTATGAAGGCGGCCACTGCTTGCCTATGCAAACTGCTGTAGACAGTTCTGAGCACATTCCTATCCATTTTTATCACACTCCAGGAAGGTTGGAAATGATCTGCTTTCTGACCATGTGAGCCACCTCACCCAAGAGCCATTCACAGGTTTCTTAAGAAAAAACAAAAAAAGGCTTCGCGATTGTCAAGGACAAGTTTGGGCAAAGAAGGAATGGAGAAATGTGAGCAGGTTTTAGTCCCAGGAAATCTGAGAGTAAGAAGTATGTAACAAGTGTCTTCATCCATTTAAAGTCTTCATGCAGAGGATAAAAACTGGATTCTCTGCTTTGGATGCAAATTCAAAGTCCGACACTGAGGAGATTGGGTTTCCTCTGTTAGAAAACTGGGGTCACAATCTGGGTGAGTTTTACCTGTAAGAAATGTCTCTAGGGAACAACAATATGAACTAACCCCAGAGCTCCCAGGGACTAAACCACCAACCAAAGAGTACACATGGTGCAACCCATGGCTCCAGCTACATATGCAGCAGAGGATGGCCTAGTCAGCCATCAAGGGAAGGAGAGGCCCTTGGTCCTGTAAAGGCTCTATGCCCCAGTGTAGGGAAATGCCTGTGCCAGGAGGCGGGAGTGAGTGGGTTGGTGATCAGGGAGAGGGGATGGGGGGGGGGATTTGGAGGGAGATCAGGACAGGGGGTAACATTTGAAATGTAAATAATGAAAATAGCTAACAAAAAATTCCTAATTTAAAAAAAGAAAGAAAGAAGGAAGTGTCTCCGGCTTGAGCGGGTGTGAGGAAATGGAATTCAGGATGCCCTGAGCACTCCTTTTCCAGTTTGTTCATAAGGTCTTGTTAGCTTGTTTGCTCGTCAGCGTTCCTTTATTGTTTATTTGTTTATTGCTGTTTGGTTGGGTTTTGTTGCTGTTGTTGTTTGTTTAAGGCAGGCACCCCCAAGCTGAGGAGATGGCTTGCTGGGAAATTGTTTGGCAAGGGTAAGGACCAGACTTCCAGCATTCACAAGAGGGCCTAGAGAGTCAGACAGTGGCCTTTAATCCTGTCTAGGGGAGAAGGAGGGACAGTAGATGGCCAGAGTGAGCAGAGTAGGTTGAGCAGGCAAAGCAACAGGATCTATGTTCAAGTGAGAGACCCTACTTCAATATGCAAGGTAGAGAAGGATCAAGGAAAATGTCTAAAGTCAACCTTAGACCTACACACGCACACACACATACATACACATACATACATGTACTTGCACACACATATACGCACATGCATGCACACACGCATACAAGCATGGACACACACATGAGCAGACATGTTATACACACATACACATAAGAAAAGACAAGTCCTCACACTCCCACAGGCCTATCTGGTCTAGGAATCCCTCAGTAAATCCCTCTGAGTCTAGGCTGAGTTGCCAGCTAAAGCTAACCATCGCAATGCTGATCACAGAATGCCAAAGCACTGCCCTTCCTCCTTCATGAGGGAGGCTTTACCAAGAGCAACAGATCTCATCTGGGTCTAAAAACGCCTTTATGGGTGGCACCGGCATCCAGCCTCCCAAGGAGTAGCAACGCCCAGCTAGCTTGGTGGCCTTAGAAATTCTTTTACCTTTCTAGATGGTGATACTGGAAGACCTCAGATGGCATTTTAGCTCATAACTTAACAAATTCATAGGTATACTCAGCAATAAATACTGATTAATTTTCAATAAGTGATCAGTGTCCAGTTCAAATTGGTTGTGTTGGATGACTTCCAATTGGCTTCAGGTAGACGGCACTTGAAATCAGCAGTCACCGGTCAGATGTGAGCCTTGGGGGTGGATGGTCCTAAGGAGAGTACACTCCTTTCTTCCAATAGCATGGGGCTCTCCAGAGGTGCCACTCTTCACTAGTTCTTCCTAGGAAGTTAGCAATGGCCCTGTGAGAGCTATTCCTTTATACAAGAGCTACTAGAAACTGGCCCCAGACATGCAGCTATGGAATGAGTTGAGGAAATAGCTAAGCAGGTTAAGTGCTTGCCACACAAACGTAAGATTCTCTGTGCAGCAGCCCCTAGAACCCACATAAGCCACACGTGGTAGCATGCGTTTTTATTCTCCATGCTGGATAGGCACAGACTGGAGGATTCCTGGAGCCCACAGGCCAGCCAAACTAGTGTAATGGGTGAGCTCCAAGCCAGTCAGAGACCTTATCTCAAACAAAAGTAGAAGTAAATGGCTCCTGGGGAGGGATACCCAAGGGTGACCTCTGGTCTCCATGGTTAGTCACTTCTGAGCATATACTCATTTAACAAATGTACACACACACACACACACACACACAGCTGCTTCAACACTCTTAAACTAGATATGTAAGTTTTGAGATAGAAGCCAGAGCCATCCCAGAAGCACAGCAAAGTAGTGACAGCTACTTGACACAAGAATGTTCCATCATTTGGCTTTCGTCTCACCTCTGCTCCTGCTTCTAAGGACTGACAGAACTCCTCCACCAGGGAAATAAGAGCTTATCTTAATCAAGTGTCTGTCCTCAGTAGAGGGCTAATGTCCCTTCTCACCTTAGGCATCTCCATTCAGAAAGGCTTCTCTGGTCCTCCCAGTGAGAGGCAGATGGCCTTCCCCTGGTGCCTAAGATGCTAACCTTTATTTCCCACTCTATGGGTTTATCATCCAACTGTAGTTATCAGTTGCATTTCTACTTTCAGAAGTGCAATACTGTATTTTGAGTATTTAGCATAGTGACAGACAGTACATGGCAAGATGCTGGGCTGGAGAGGAAGACAATCAAATTCATTGTTTTAAATTCTCAATTCAGTTTGTGCCCTTCTCCACAGAAGCCAAGACAAAAGGACATCCAGGAGAGCATTTTTAATAAAGGGCTCCTGACGGCCCACACAGGCCTGTGGCAAAGGCTCGCCTCCCTCTACCACAATGTTCACAAGCAGCTCAAGTAAATTCTAGAAAGGAAGAGTCTGGTACCACTCCCTGTAGGGACATCTGCCAGGGTAGTTTCAGCAGCCACTAACAGAAAAATGAAACATGACAATTGATTTAGAACCAGGCATGGAGGCTCATGTCTGTAATCCCAGCACACGGGAGCCCGAGACATAAGGGTGGCTGTGAGTTCAAGACTAGAAATAGCAACATAGGCAGCAGTAGCTAGTTATGCAGTGAGGTCCTGGCTTAAAAGGAAGCAGGAGAGGGATGCAAGACTGTGCAATGGGTAAAAGTGTGTGTTGTGCAAGCGTGATGACCTGAGCTTAAACCCACAGTGAAAGGAGAGAACTAACTCCAAAAACTTGACCTCTGACCTCCACGTGGGTACATGGCATATGTCCACCCACACACTCATGCACACACAACACATACAGGAAAGATAGGAGGGATACTACAGATTTAAGTTGTTCAACCTTGGGGGAATTTGGGTCTCTAAGCTCTGCATTTCAACTGCACTCTTGGCTCTCATGACGCCCCACAGATGTTCCTCTCTAGTCACAATGATAGAGCCAAAAGGAAAAGGAAAAAGAAAAAGGAAAAAAGACTATAGAAGTTTTTAGGAGGAAAACAAAGAAGAAGAGAAAGAAGCAGGAGAGAAAAAAAAGAGAGAGACCACTTTTTTTCGACCAGATTCTGAAGTCAGCTTGGTCCTCAGAAGTCCCTAGATCCCCCTGCCTCTGTCTCTGCTTCAGCTAACAGAGCACCTGGCCTCAGCTCGCACCATCCCCTCCAGTTGTGCACACATACCCTGCCGCCCCACCCCAGCAGAGAAACTGGTGGATAAAGTGTCCAAAAGGATATGGGTTGAGACCCACTGGCCTTTTCCTAAGAGTCTCTCTGTCACTTGCTAGACCTCACTTGTAACCCCAGGGGAGGTATTCTGTTTCTCTGGAGTTCAGTGATTTTATACTTAGAAGGGAAATTGTATTTATGTCCCAAAGTAATGGGGAGATGGGGGGGGGTGTTGGTTTTTGTTTTTGTTTTGTTTTGTTTTAGAGAGAAAGGAGTAAATACTCAGAATGTGCCAATACTTCTGCTACAGTTTGGGTTATAAATGTCACCTAAAGGACCAGTATATTTAAATGCCTGTCCCTCTGGGACATGGTAGAAAATCTAAGGGGGGGGGGTCTACAGAAAGGCTTTCCCAGGGACCCCCTTTTCCCTTCTTCTCATTTCTCTCCCTTGTACACAATGTAAATGATTTTGCTCCACTACAGGCATCCAGTTGATGATGTACTGCCCTGCCACAGGCCCAGAGCCTCAGAGCCAAACTCATCATTCTGAACAAGACCTCCTCAACTGCGAGCCAAGCACATCCTCTCTCATTCTAATTATTTCAAGTATTTTGTTTTAGTGACAGAAAGCTGAGTAATACATCTTCTAACACATGCACACACACACACACACACACACACAGAGGGGGGGGGTCATTATCCCCATGAGAACAGGAAGCAGTCTACACTCAAGGCTTAATGTCTAGAGGAGTCACTGGACCTTTGCCCCTCTTTATTTTTTTACAAGGAGTAAGCAAGAATTGATTACTTCCTTGACATCTTGACATCCATCACACTCAGGGACATATTTCTGAGACAAAAGTCACTGTTGGTTGCTTCCCTTTAAACTTGCTTCCCATCCTCCCCATGGCCAGTCCCTCCCAGCAATCACCTAGGGTCTCCTGCACCAGTGCCATAATCCCAGATAAAGTGTTAGCTCAGTGCTGCTCCCACAGCACAGCCTCCACATGCAGGGATTCAAAAAGACTTAGCGAGATTGTCAATTATACTTTGGGGGCCAAGAAAACAGCAGTCACTTGGCTGAATTGGATGAAGGTTGACTGCAAAGCTGAAGTCACATCTCTACGGAGGATGTTGGCAACAACCAGGCCAAAAGAAAAAAAAAAAAAAAAAACAGGGGAAAGATCCTTGTGTTCTCGTTGGTGACCGTGAGGAGTGAGATCTAACGGGAATGTGCCCTGTGGGCTCTTCCTAGTAGGTGAGGGGCTCCCTAGACTCACTCTTCAGTCTCTCTCCTTTGCTCAGTCTATCCTGGAGGTCAGCCCTGGATGGTTCTGAAAAGCATAGAAGGCTAGAGACTTCTCTGAAATCTTCAGCTGGACTCTGAGAGGTCCAGGACTAGGGCCAAAAAGCTCCTCCCATCCATCCTGAACCCTGGGAGCCATCCAAAACGACTCCAGGAACACTGACAGGTTCCAAGGAATCCTGCCCAGAGAATTAATAATTAAGAGGCCTCACTAGGGTGGCTCCTGTCCCTTCCAATGGACCTGTTGGAGGTCAGGGCTATCGTGGAGGTTCAGGATCATCCTGGTTCAGGGACCCTGAAGCAGAAGGAGAGGATACCCAGTATTTATTAAAAGACTAAAAAGATGCCCTATGTAAAATGGGTAAAGCCTAAGGGTATCCTAGTAGATGAATAAAATTAATCACAAAGGGCTTATACAGTATAATTCCATGTATATGAAATCCACCAAGACCGGATGACAAGTTGGGAAATTACTATCCAGAGCTGTAGGTTTTCTGTTGGAAATACTAAAAATGTTCTATATCTTTTTAGAAATTTAAAAAACAAAAACAAAAAACATGTGGCCTGGCGGTGGTGGCACACACCTTTAATCCCAGCACTTGGGAGGCAGAGGCAGGTGGATTTCTGAGTTCAAGGCCAGCCTGGTCTACAGAGTGAGTTCCAGGACAGCCAGGGCTACACAGAGAAACACTGCCTCGAAAAAAAAAAAAAAACAAAACCAAAAAAACAAAAAGCATGTGTATTTGGCGTGGATGTCCATGGAGACAAGAAGAGGCTGTCCAATTCCCTGGAGCTGGAATTACAGGTGTTTATGAGCTGCCAAATATCCTTGCTTGGAGCCAAACTAACCTAACCCTAACCCTCTCTAGAAGAGCGGTAGGTGTTCTTAACCACTAAGCCATCTCCAGAAACCTAAAATAATTCTTAATTTGGGATGTGTACTGCACATTTTAAATATACTAAAAGCTCTTGAGTTATGCACTTTAAATGTGTGAATTGTGTCCTGTGTGAAATGATTATCAAGTAGACTGTTTACAACACAAACAAGGAACCAGGCATGGTGGCCTATGCCTGTAATGCCAGCACTGAGGGAACGAAGGCAAGAGGGTCCTAGAGTTCCTAGCCAGCGGGGGCTACCTGATGAGTTCCAGGCCAGTCATGGCACAACCTGTCACAACAAAATAAATAACAAAACAAACAAACCAACCAAATCAAACCATCAAAGAACTGTATTAGAAAATCTGGCATTGGGTCCAGGTGCAACAAAACCCCCTCCGTGTTATTCTCTTAACATCAGATCTAAATTCCATCTGTCCGACCCTCCATTCACCCACCCACCCATTTCTAATGTAATAGTGAGGCTACCTATAGAGGTGGAGTCCCTCTTCAGCAACAGAACACCCAATCTCTTTAGTGCAGCCACCCTGAGCCTGCTTGCTACTCCATCCTATAAAGAAGTGCCTTTGGTCCTTTGGTAGAAGCTGAGGCCAGGACCTCCAGTAACTGAAGATTGAGAAATCTCATTTTCTCCTAACCGTGGTGTCACAGAGGTCTTCCTCCTATTTCTCTTCCTACTGCTAGTGCTCCACTTTAACACTTGCTACCAGCAAACAACTCTGCAAGGCTTCCAGCAGAGTCAAAGCCAGGCAGTGGCGCGCGCACACACCTGCAATCCTGCACTTGGGAGGTGGAGACGGGAGGAATGTGAGCCCAAGGTCTCCTCCCTCTGTTCTGAAGAAAACTTTTAGACCAGCCTGAGCTACATACCACCCTGCCTAAATAAATAGATCTTTCTTTCTTGGAACTCCAGTCAGATCTAGAAGTCATGTTCCAGCAGTTGGCGGGGTTGGGGAGTTGGAAGCGGGGGAGGGAAGTGGGAGAGGGATTCATACCACTCTGAGAACTGCACGTGAGCATCTTCAGAGGTGCTCTTCAGGGCAAGTTAACAGCTCTCCTAGACCTTGCCTAAGCAACCCTGAGCACAAGACTAGCTACCCACTGAGCACCCAAGAACTCAGCACCAAGTTTGCATAATGACTCCAAACCGTGGCGGGTAACTAAGGTTACTTACTCGAAAGAATCACGGGGCTCCTCTAACCTAACCTAACCTAGCCCTGCTCCAGACTGTGCATACTGCATGCTAAAGCCCAACTTCTGCAGATGCTCCGGATGCCCACAAGCGGAACGCAAGAGGAGTTCGCAAAAATAAAAGGAAAAAAAAGTGAAGAAGGTTCCTGCAGCAGCTTAGCTTGGTGGTTCCCCTCAAAGCAGCAACACTGGGAGCTTGGTATCATTCTACTGTCTATGAACTCTCACTGGCTACCCCCCTTTCCGTGCAGAGCCTGGTCCACAGCTGCCCCGACGTGCAGCAACAGTCCAGTGAATGCTTGGATGCGTGTTCTCCAAGGACTGGTCTCCCGATCCACTGCCAAATAGAATCTAAACAGCGTTGTGCTCTGTGCGTACACGGTGCTTCCAAAAGACTCCCTAAGCCTTTACCAATTGAACTTGCTGGAGCCACCACTACAGAGCTGCCAAATGCAGCCAATTCCAGCCCGGCGCCCACCGCACACAGACACCATGGGAGGGAGGGATCCTCAGAGAGAAACGGAGGGCTCCTTTGCTGTCCACACACCCGTCGGTCACTAGGCGCGTTGCAATCTCTCTGCCCTGTGGTCCCCAGACAAGCATCTATCTGGGTGCACGGTCTCCTAGCTCACCCCTAAGGTCTCCGGCCACCCCGCGGGCACACTTGCAGTGGTTGGTCCTGGCAATCGCATCCGTCTGCAGGTGGCTCTCACTGGGGCTCTTTCTTCACCTATGAATTATGCAAAGCCGAGCGGGAAAACAGTAGGGAAAGACGAACTGACCTGTGCAGGGCAACGTTCCAGCCCAGGTTGGGGACCTCTTGGCGCCTAGGGAAGATTAGCCGCCGACTGGTTCTTAGCGAACCACTGCCCTGGCTCGCCTTCCCTCAGAGTACCCTTTCTCAATTAACTTCTCTTTCCTGTCGTTCACTCTGTCCTCTCCTTGTCCCTCTCCCGTCGCCTCCTGCCCTACAGAGCTTCCTTCCCCTCGCCTCTCACCCAGGATCAGATAAGAGGAAAGAAACCGCTGCGCGAGCCAATTATAAAGCCAAAGGTGGTGGCGGGGGGCGGGAAGTGGGGAGACAGACCCCCACTTTCCCTCCTCCTCTCTAGCATCCCCGCCCCGCTCGAGTTGCAGAGGAGCCCGCCCCACTCCTCCCAAGTTCAGCCCAAGGACTGGCAGCCGACCCAGGTGCGCGTGGCAGCCGGGTATAGAACGCAATTGAGGAGCCCCTGGGTCCTCCCCACCCCCACAACTAAAGCAGTGCCCTGTGCTCCCCCCCCCCCCATCAGAACCCCCGAGTCACTGGGAAATCTCCAGCACTCGTCCAGGCTCCATCCCCAAAGATGAGTTTTGCCTTCCCACAGTGGGTCCCCTCTCCCTTGCTCTTCAAGTCCTAGGGACCAGCACAGTCGCCAAGGGTAGACATTTATTCAACGGGAATCGACTGGAAGAATGCTAAATTGGAGGGTTTTCTTGGTCGTAGAAACAAAATATGGACAGTTTTATGCTGTTGGACCAGCAGATCTCCTTTCCCCATGCTCAGAGATTACAGTCAGTAGGTTTGAGCGAATCCGAAGGACCCATCGTCTATAAAACTCTGGGGACTCTGGTCTGTGCGGGCCACGCCCTTTGAGAAGTCCTGTTCTGGAATGGCTAGAGATGCTCAGAGCTCTTGGTGGCTGGGGACTGGATCTGAGTTCTTGTCCTCTGGGCGCTTTTTAAAAGGTCATCTTCCCATTTTGTGTCAGGTTAGCAAATGCCCAGGCGTCCAGTGTCACACCAGAAGTTGTCATCGGCTCAAATGGAGAGCGGGAGTTGCATACACGCCGACCATTTGTGAGAAAAGACCAAAATGACTGTGATTTTGATCAGTTCCAAGAGCAGGCGGTAGAGAATCAGTGAGAGGTACTCTCATACGTTCCCGAACCTGCCTCCAAAATGCCCTTCTGAGAGCACAGGAAGGGATGCGCTACACCATTCAAGGTGATTCCCGAGACCTCGAACCTTCCAAGCTTAGGCTTTCTTCAAATTTGCGTACTTCACTCCAAATGTTCTCCAAGTGGCCTCTCTGCGTAGTTTCTGAACTTCGCCTTAAAGTGAAAAGGATCGCTATAGCCTCCTCCCTGAGACCCCGAGTCGGGATCAGTCTTGGCTTCAACTCCGCCACAGAGAAAGAAGGCTGCTTTGCAGCTTGAAGATCCTTCTGTGCTTCATTAATGTGCGCTATTCGCCCGGGTCCCTCGGTAGTCGAACGCAAAGACTAAAAACCCGCACGCGGGACTGCCAGGGTGAGAGCGCCACCTGCCGCCTGCGTCGGCTTGGCGAACTGAAACAGACTTTTCTGGCAAGTAGGAGCCTGAATTCAAGGAGTATTTGTTCCTTGGATATATGTCCTTTCCAATGTTTTACTCCTCAAATGTCTATTATTATCCCCTTTTAATAATGTACCAAGGTGCTGGTGACCACTGTAAACACCGTTCTAAATCCCTTGGGGGAGGTAGTTAGGAGTTAGATATGATATGGGAGAGGTAGTGCATTATTTAATTATGAAAATCCAAAAATGGAAGACTCTCTGATGATCATAAAATAAGAAATACATGTATAAACAAGTATGCAGAAAGTTTTATTAGACTTTTAGACGGGGTTGACAGGAGGACTCCTGGCCAGCCATTCTAGCCTTATTATTGAGTTCCAGGTTCAGTGAGAGACTTGATCTCAAAAACTCAAATGGAGAATTAACTCGGCATTAACCTCTGGCTTACACAGGAATGCGCACTCACGCACACACACTTTTACAGTTTGTATTATAAAAGTCATATTTTTTATTGTAACTAGCCTTTCCTTCATTGTCTTTAACTTTTGAATTGTGTTTGTTCCTTTGGGGGTTTCGTTGGTTTTGACTTTTTGAGACAGAATATCACTCAGCAGCCCATGCTGGCAACAAACTCTCTACAATTGTTCAGCATCCAAGAGCTGGAATTACAGAATAGTACCCGTAGGCTTGGCTTTAACGTTTGAATTATTGCCTATTCCTTTCCATTGACATCAACTTCAAGTTAATGCTGAAACAGAAGGGCTGTTTTCAATCCGTGTTTCAGTCCGTTGTGGTTGGGAATGACCTTCCAGCTCTTTCAAATGTGTCTACTCAGTGTTCCTTCAGTGGCTATCTTTTTGGTGTGGTTTGGTTTTCAAGACAGGGTTTCTCTGTGTAGCCCTGGCTGTCCTGGAACTCATTCTGTAGACCAGGCCGACCTTGAACTCAGAGATCCTCCTGCTTCTGCCTCCTTACTGCTAGGAGTAAAGGCATAAGCCACCACTGCCCAATAAAAGTTTAAATCAAGACCATGTTTCTATATGCTTGCTTTCTTTTTGTTTGTTTGTTTGGCTGGCTGGCTGGTTTTCTGAGATGGGGTTTCTCTGTCGCTGTGTAGTCCTTCAATGCACATCTTTAAGATCAGCAGTCAGGCCGAGCATGGTGACGCACACCTTTAATCCCACCCAGCACTTGGGAGGCAGAGGCAGGCAGATTTCTGACCAGCCTGGTCTACAAAGTGAGTTCCAGGACAGCCATGGCTATACAGAGAAACCTGTCTCAAAAAAAAAAAAAAAAAAAAAAAAAAAAAAAGATCAGCAGTCAGAGTCTAATGAAGTATTGAGAGCTGAATCTTGGAAACATTGCAAGAAGCATCCACTTAAAGTCTTCTCTTTTGGTCTAGAAAACACTGTATAGTTTTAGGACTTTTTCAAAGCTAACTAACATTCCAGCTTCCCAACACAGCTGGGAACTTTGGGAATATATCTATATATCTGTTCCTATCGTGGGTATAATCCTATTTCTTTCTTAGATCTACACACACACACACACACACGGGGTGGGGGGAGCCAAAGGGCTCCCCTGAAGCCTTGCACCTTGCATGAAAACTTTGTTTTTAAACCTGAATTTAAAAGCCTTGTTCTTTACTTTGGCAAATCTCTTTTGCTTCTGAGCTGACTATTCCTATACTTAAAAAAATTCATCTTATTCCATTTATTACATATCTTAAAATATATATTTTTTGAGATAGTGTCATGTGAGTTAAATAACATGTGCTTATGGATCTAACCTATAATAAATAGAAGTTATATTCACACACTGGGGTTGTCATTTCCTTTTTTTAAAAAAAGATATATTTATTTTTATTCTTCTATGCATTGGTGTTTTACCTACAAGTATGTCTGTGCCTGTGAAGGCCAGAAAAGATTGCTAGATCCCCTGGAACAGGAGTTATAGACCACTGCAGTTAGACCATACTCTGTCATTCAGGGTTTTCTATCTTCTCTTAGTCAAAGGTTGATATAAGTTCCAAATAAGACTAACTAGTAGTCACTGCCTCAAATGTGAGTATTGTACGTTGGGATATAAAAGTGAAAATGATGATATTTTAAATTAATTTTTGGTTAGTATACAAAGAAATGTGACATTTTCATGAATATTCTTCATTCATCATTCATTGTACTATGTTTTTACACACACACACAGAGAGAGAGAGAGAGAGAGAGAGAGAGCCATCCCCTGTCCAATCCCACCCCTATGATGGTTCCCTTCCTCTCGTCAATTAGCTCCTACTTCTGTGTCACAAACCACCCCATCTTCCACTACTCCCTCCTGTTTCCCAGTCTCTTCTGACTTCATCTTCCCTCTCACCCTACTTGTTAATTTTCATGCCCTACACGCGCATACACATGCATGTGAATCTACATTCTTTTTTTTTTTTAAGATTTATTTATTTATTTATTATATGTAAGTACACTGTAGCTGTCTTCAGACGCACCAGAAGAGGGCATCAGATCTCATTATGGGTGGTTGTGAGCCACCATGTGGTTGCTGGGATTTGAACTTCGGACCTTCGGAAGAGCAGTCGGGTGCTCTTACCCACTGAGCCATCTCACCAGCCCGAACAATTATGGGTCAGAGTTTTGTTTGTTTGTTTGTTTTTGTTTTTTGTTTTGTTTTGTTTTGTTTGAGGCAGTGTAGCCCTGGCTGTCCTGGACCAGGCTGGTCTCGAACTCAGAAATCCGCCTGCCTCTGCCTCACAAGTGCTGGGATTAAAGGCGTGCGCCACCACGCCCAGCTTACATTCTTTATATTCAAGAAAACATATTCCGTTTCTTCTGAATTGGGCTTGTTTTGCTTAACCTTGTGAACTCCAGATCTATCTGTTTTCCTGGGAATTATTTCGTTTCCCTTTACAGCTAAACAAAATCCCATTATGTACACACAGCGCATTTTGCTCGATTTCATCTCATTGCACACTAACTCTAAGGCCTGAAGGAACAATACGCTTGTTTGTACCTGACGCACCTCCAACATCCAGTTGGAATGGCCTCTCCACCTGACTGACTTTTGACCCAGAACTGAAGCTGAACTTTGGGCCTCCGTTCTGATGAAATTGCCCCTGCTGTGTCGTGGTTGTTCAATGTCTTGAATAGCAAACAGCCTTGCCCACGTCTCCCAAAACATTTACCCCTCTCTTTCTGGAGATCCTGTCTCTGCCATGAGCAGTCCTCCATATGCCAGATGTGATTTCTTTTCCTGCAAATGGGGGAACTTCAAACAAGGCTGCTTTTAGCTGAGAATTCTTGAAGGGCTCTAAAGTTTTAAGAAAGCTTGCCCAGATTCACCCAGGCTCAACGAAAACCCAATTCTAGACTCTGTTTTAACTCCTGGGTCTGCACTTTTATTATTGTGATAATAATATAGACAACCTCTTCCAAATAACATGAGTGATGCCTTCCATGTATTTTTTTTACAGGTTTTGCTTTACAAAAATACATTTGAGTTTATCATCCTATATTTAGTACATTAACTCTGCAAGATTCGAATCACTCTGGAGGTTCAACTGATGCTGACTCATGCTGTCCTGTGGCACTACAGCTCCTTTCTGACAATCGCCATTCATACTCCTGAGCAAGTGATTAAGACATTCCTCATCTTTTCAACTCCGTGGCTGGGATCAAAGTCATGATGTTAATGACGCCAAGCTTTTCATGTGTGACAGCATGCTGTCAGGGCGTGCATGTTACATAAAGGGTTCTATTCATAGCATAATTGTGCTAGAGCAGGCCTGCAATTATCCATGTGCCAACCCCCCTTTCACTTTACAGTGAATTAGCTACCCCATCCAAATCCCCACAAAAGAGCCAGTGGCAGATATTGCTAGATCAATGTCATATAACTAAAAGTCAAGACTCTCGGCAATCATAATATCATCAAGAAGAGCCCTTATTTAGAGTCTTTAATTTTAGCTATGCTATAAGAACTCATTTGGCTTATTTTTGTTTGTTTAATCATTATTTTACTAAAATAATACAGGACTGGAGAGATTGCTCAGTTGCTAGAGTACTTAGCTAGAATGCACGAAGACCTAGCACCAGATAACTTGAGCAAAATGGCGCACATGTGTAATCCTAGCCCTTGGAAGATAAAGACAAGACCATGAGTTCCAAGTTATTCTTGGCTATGCAGAAGGTTGGTGGCCAGTCTAGACTGCATGAAACCCTGTCTCCAAATAAAATGTGTATGCTCAGTTTTCAAAGTCAGGAATCCTGAAAATGTGAAAAGTGTAAATAGTGCTATCTTGTTCTACCTAAATATCATCTTTTACTCCTCCATATCATCTGACATTTTTGAGTCTATACGTTTCTAGATAACATACATATGCTGACTGACTGGTGTTTTTGTCAACTTGACACAAACTAGAGTCATTTCAGAAGAGGGAACCTCAATTGGCGGCCTGTGGGCAAGCATAAAAGGCACTTTCTTCATTAATGATTGATCAGGACATGTAAGCCAAAGCAAACCCTTTCCTCCCCAAGTTACTTCCCCCACGCCCCAATATTAGATCTATCATTCTTTAAAGGTAGGAGACAGACACTGTCATGAAGAGTGTCATCAACATCAGCGTCACAGTGCACGGTGGAGCCTCACAAAAGGCTTGTCGACTTCAGTTTATTTCAGGAACCAGAAGAGAGAGTTCCTGTTGGAGGAGGAGGTCAATTTGCTTTGTCATTTTCTATAAGCCATCCATTATAAGCCTTCTTCAAGGAAGCAGATGTGGCAATATCAGCTCTGGCACAGAGCCTCGCAAAGTGTTTGTCACATTCATGTGAACAAGTTTATTCTGTTGTCCCCCATGTGGTTGTCATCAGGTGTCAGGGATCTACCATGTGTATAGCTGGAAAGAAGTGTAAGACATGAACTGCTGTTGCCTGGGATGGTCCAGAGAGGCCATGGCAGGAAGCAGGGGACCTCAGAGAGCAAAGGAAATCACAAATGCAAACATCTTTGAAATGAGGGAACAGTTTCAAGGGCTGCCACACATCTGAAGAGTGAACATACGCTCTCTGCAGAACACTGACGTGGTCAGCCGTCACTCTCGGGAGGCCCTCTCAAGCACGCACATCAGATATTCTTGTGTGCTCACTTGTGAAAACCTTATTTCTCAGTGCAATAACAAGAGTATTTTTATGAGATCGCTGTTTTCCTTTCAAAGCTTCAGAAAACAAGCTGTCAGGAATGATCCTCACCATAAACATGTGCCTATAGGGAGAACGCAGAGTAGTGCCTGTTTATGGGCGGGAGGAAATGGAAGTATAAAGAAATGAAATGGGGGCTGGAGAGATGGCTCAGTGGTTAAGAGCACCGACTGCTCTTCTGAAAGTCCTGAGTTCAAATCCCAGCAACCACATGGTGGCTCACAACCATCTGTAATGGGATCTGACACCCTCTTCTGGTGTGTCTGAAGACAGCTACAATGTACTTATAAAAATAAAAAATAAATAAATCTTAAAAAAAAGAAAAGAAATGAAATGAAATGAAATGAAATGAAATGAAATGAAATGAAATGAAATGAAATGGGGGCTGGAGTGATGGCTCAGTGGTTAAGAGCACCGACTGCTTTCCCAGAGGTCCTGAGTTCAATTCCCAGCAACCACATGATGGCTCACAACCATCTGTAATAGGATCTGATGCCCTCTTATGGTGTGTCTCAAGACAGCTACAGTGTACTTATAAAAACAAAAAATAAATAAATCTTAAGAAATGAAATAGGTGTGGTAATAAATTCCTGTAACCATAGTTACCTGGGAGGCAGGTGTGAGAGGAGCCCAAGTCTGATTCCATCCTGAGGAACACGGGGAGACCTTATCTCCACAATTAAATATAAATTTAAAGGGAAAAAAATTAGTATTTTGTGACCCTGTGGCAGATTCCCAGGAAGTAAGACTGCAACAACTCTATGGTCATCTCTCAAGATCAGTAATACGACTGGTCCCCAAGGAAGACAAACACTTCATTTAGAACATAGAGGAGGACTCAGGTCCTTAAAGGGGTAGATACATTCCTTGCCTAGGAACATCTTGTCCAGGGACCCAAACTAAGGAAGAAATGCAACCTAGCCAAGTCTGATCCATCAGCACTTGAGATAATGAAGCAATTTATGACAGCTTGTGATGATGGAATTGAACAAAACTGGAAAATCTTTCTACACAGGTCAAAAATGCATTTTTTTAACCAAGAGAGTTCGCGTCAGTGATCGAAAGGGGCCCACGTAACAGAGCCATTTAGCTACCGGGTGCAACTAAGGACCATTAGCAACAGCACAGGAACTTCCAGCTATTTTATTCAGTATCAACCCCCACCCCCATCTTAGTAAATAATTCTGTTGCCATTGGTACGACTTTTACCAAGCCTAAGTCTAAAGGAAGATGGTTTACCTATTTGCGTGATTGAAGTACACAACTAAAATGGCTGCCACCCTTCACTACTGTTGGTTATCTCTGAGCAGAAGCGATTAGCTTGGATGACCTTACACATTCTTTCCTTATTATTTTTTAAATACGAATTGATGATATAGCCAAATGGAATTTCCCTGGAGCCTCAGACTTCATTGTCCAACAGCAGCTGCTTCTATGCACACAATCAGTCTGGCTGGAATGTTCCCCACCGCTGTTCCCACATCTACCCAGGAAAGGGTCTACCACATCCTGAAATCTGTATTTCCACACTAAATTTAAGTTCCTTGGTTGATTCTCTAAAAGAATCATTGGCAAGACAAATTGGGGAAATTATCAACTCTATTTCCTGCCTCCAGGCAAGACACAATCCAAGCCATCCCAACTCCTCACACTGTCCTCGGGCTTCTGAAGGGAGAACCTCGGCCTCCATTCACACTCACAGCCTTCTCACTGGGGAGCGCTTCTCACTTCCAGAAATCAAAGAGCTCCACAGAAAACTGCCCATGTCTCTACCCATGCAATGTCTCCCAAAGACCAAAACAAACATAAAAACAAATAAGCACAAAAAGTGGGTTTTATGTCAAAGCTGGTAAATTATATTTTTTTTAAATTTTGCTAAGTATTAAAATGATTCATCTCTAATATACAACATTTCAATCAATTTTAATATTTTAGCCAATAATATATGTTTATTATGGAAAATTACAAAAAAAAAAGAAATAAAAGAATCACATTGAATTTAATGCCTTAAGCAGATACTAGAAGTCTTACATAAAACTATTTCCTCTGCATATAAGGAGCTCAAAATATTTTATAATGACAAACTCACACTTCAACAATTTTATGACTCTTTATTACCAGTGACTATTATGGAATCATTTTACCTATTTATAAATGAATGTCTATGTCATCATTTAAATTAAGTATACATTAATTATACATAATGATGACTTTCATTATGATATCTTCAAATAAATAATGTACTTTGCATAGTATTTTTTCTAATTTAATATATATTTTGGGCTGGAGAGATGGCTCAGCGGTTAAGAGCTCTGACTGCTCTTCCAGAGGTCCTAAGTTCAATTCCGAGCAACCACATGGTGGCTCACAACCATCTGTAATGCGATCTGATGCCCTCTTCTGGTCTGTCTGAAGACAACATACATATACATATACATATACATACACATACACATATACATATACATATACATAATTTTTCAATTAATATTGCTGTTACATTTTGATTTTTGAAGCAGGTTCTCAGAGGCTGGGGATATGACGGAATAATTGCCTAGCATGCACAAGTTCTGGATTTAATACCAAAAACTGAAAGAGAAAGAGAGAAAGAAGGAAGGAAGGGAGGGAAGAAGGGAAGGAGGGGGAGGGAGGAAAAGAGGGAGAGAGGAAAGAAAGAGGAAAGGGAATAAAAGGAAACTAAAGATTCTTGTTTAGCCTAGGCTGGCTTCCCTAAACTGACTACATAGCTGAGGCTAGCCTTGAACTCCTGATCTTCAAGCTTCCTGGCCCAGGGCTGCCATGCACCACTTTAAAATGTATTAGACTTTGAGTAACCGAGGTAGGATAGCCTGACAACGTTCCCACTGAAAACAACCCAAAACCTATAAGTAGATTTAAATAAAAGACCTCAACATACCCTGGAAATTGGCCTTTATGTGACAGCCTTTCAAGTTCAAGGCTAGCAACGCCCCCTTTCACTACCCCCCACCCCCTCACCCCCCCACTCACCCCCTGCCGAAAGAATTCTAGGAGACTGTCACTGAGAGCTGATGAGCTGAGAGGCTCCACCACCAATAAAAACCTGCATGATGCTGCTCTGAGCACACAATAAGGATTTCTTCTACATCTTAAAGCTGGGTGAATGAGTGCTGAGAGATTCCCCCTGCCCCCACCCCCGGGGAATCTATATCCATAAGAAGTTAGGGTAATGGCTCAGTCAATAAAGTGGAAGCATGAGGACCAGACCTCAGTCATTTGAGTCCACATTAAAAAAAAAAGTTGGCCACAGACAGACAGGCAATGTGGGGACACACCTTTCATCCCAGCACTCAGGAAGCAGAGGCAGGTGGATGTCTGTGAGTTCTGACTGCCCAGTCTATAGCATGAGCTCCAGGACAGCCAAGGCTACACAGAGAAACTCTGTCTTCAAAAACAAAAAGTTGACACAGCCCCATATGGGTGTCTGTAGTCCCAGCACTGAAGAGATAAAGTCAAAAGGACCTCTGAGGTTTACCAGCCTGCGTTCGATAAGAAATACTGTCTCAAAATATGAGGTAAAGAGCACATGAGGAAGGCACCTGATTCTGATCTGTAGCCTCCACATGTGTGTGCGCACATATGCATTCCTACCCACCCATACACAATGCATTCAAACACACGAAAGGCTTTAGGTATGTTAAAATGATCTCTGCTGGATGGTGACCCTCTACGCTTAGCAGAAGTAAACTTGGCCATTCTGGAGAAAACACGGGCCTCAAATTCTTTCAGAATGGTAAAGTATATGTCTGTGTGGTGTAATAGACTCACATACCTTATGAGACAAGAGTTCATGAACAATGGCCAGCCGAGGACTGGGGCTGCAGCCGGATGGTGGAGTGCTTGTCTAGCATACTCAAGGATGAGTCCAATCCCCATATAGAAAAAAGAAAGATGAGAGGAAGCCAGCAGAGACGAAACAAGTAAACTACAGACTTAGATCAGCAATAGTAAAACTAATGAGCACATAAACTGAGATAAAACTTTAATATGCTATGAGCAGTTGAAAACAGTAATAAAAAATACTAAGGTAAACTTGGAAGGAAAAAAAATGGTGCTTCTGAAAAAGAAAACCTGACGATTTAAAAACGGTCACCTTCCAGCCCAGAGCTGGGCAGATGGAGGCACAAAGGCTGATGTTCATACCCAGCCCGGGCTATAGAGAAAACTCTTGAGGTGGAGGAGCTGAAGACATGACAGCTGCCACAGAGGATCCAGGTCCAATTCCCAGCATCTTCATGGTGGTCCACAACAATCTATAATACGAGTGTCTGATGGATGCAGACATTCTTTATAAACAGGCAAAATCATGCCATAACAGTCACTGGTAGTAAAGAGTCATAAAGTTGTTGCAGTGTGAGCTCATCATCATAAAATATTTTGAGCTCCTTATATGCAGAGGAAATAGCTTTATGTAAGACTTCTAATGTCTGCTTAAGGCATTGAATCAGATGCCCAATTCTGGCCTCCAGAGACATCAGGCATGCATGCGGTGCACGGGCACATGCACTTGGGAGGCAGAGGCAGGCTAATCTCTCTGAGTTCAAGGCCAGCTGGTCTACTGGTGAGTTCCAGGACAAGGACAACGTTGTGGGATACTGTCTCAATCACAACAGCAAAACAGAGCAAAAACACACGAAAATATTTTTTAAAATGTGTGGTGAAGAAACCACGTGTGGTGGCACACACCTATGGGTGACCGCAGCACTCAAGAAATAGAGACTGATGGATCAGGAGCTCAAGGCTAGCACTGACTATATAGGGAGTTTGACATCAACCTAGGCTACGTGGATCTCTGTCTCAAAACAACAACAAAATGAGTAAACACTCAGAAGCATGTTGACAATGGAGGTCACCCAGAATCTAACACAGGATTCTGCTCCTTCTAGGCTAGTCTGGACTCTACAGAGTATAGGATCTGCCTGTCTGCCTGTCTATCTGTCCATTCTCTCCCTCTCCCTCTCCCTCTCCCTCTCCCTCTCTCTCTCTCTCTCTCTTTCTCTCTCTCTCTCTGACACACACACACACACATAGAAGATAGATGTTTCTACCAGATACTCAAATATGCATGAAAACCATTAATTTTTTTAATTATATACTATTTATAAATAGACAGACACATTACTATTACTACCCCCACACTAAACAAAGAAATAAAAAATATTTTAAAAATTAATTACAAGAGCAAGGCCAGGTAATAATAGAAACTAAACACCAACCATTCTCTCTGTCACAGACTCCTCAAACCCTTTTGGAGAGGCCCTGCCTGCAAAGCCTGCGGTGACAGGTTTGCACCTTCCCCTCTGTGGGTTCCAGGAATGGAACTCAGTCAGGCTTGGCACCAATGGCACTGACCCCCTAAGCCATCCCATCAGCCAAATTATTTTTACAAATTCTTGTTTAGATTTGTGCCACTTCTGAGTTGGAGCAGAGTTTCCAACGTTCTCATCTCCACAGGCAAAAGTTTAAGTTCCAGGAACCAAGAATCTAGTTGCAAAAGAGAGCTCTGGAGAAGCAATAAATAAAAAGTTCCTCTCTATCCTCCAGTTATCTATCCCAATAGTGAGCCAGCTGGTTCCCCTGCCATGGAATGACTCCCTCCACATGACAGAGACACCTGCAAGAGGCAGGCTCATTCTATGTCCAGGCAGCAAGCCCAGAAAAATGGAAGATCCTTGCCAAAAAGGAGTTGATACTAAATTCTTTCAGAGTTTGATCATTTTCCATTTCACAGTGACCTTTTCTTCTTCTCAAGGGTCTCCATGATAGTCTGTCATCGAGTATGGACCGTATGGGAAGAAATGGCGTCTTCTACTCCAGAAATGTGTCCTGCTCCAAGTCAGAGACTGGGTCTGTTCTCTCTAATGCTCTCCCCTTTACCAGGTATGGAGAGATGATAAAGGTGCCAGAGTGTGAGAGAATTGGCTGAGCTGGTCAACAGAGCCCACTCCACTGTGGATGGGAGCAGGTTTTGAGCAGCCGAGATGTGTGTCAGCAACATCTGTAAGCTTTATACAGGCTTTCCCCTGACAGAAAACACAAATGTAGCCAGATCTTCCTTCCCACTAGAGAGCAGCAGGTGAGCAAGCCAGCATGCCCCGAACTCTCTGAAGAATCAAGAGAGTTTGGCAAGTAACGGAGCTGTCTCAGTCTGCAGAAATATGTCTTCTTTTGCTTATGTTTTCAAAATGTGCTATTGTCACCAAATATAGCGGTGCTTTCACAAGTTTTGTAAAACACACACACACACAGAGGCACACACACACACAGAGGCACACACGCGCACACACACACACACACACACACACACACACACACCAGTATGTCATTACTTCATCTATTCTCACATAAGCTCTAAATCACACTTAAGAAAACCTCCTTGAGACAATGCCCATTTTTCCTTTATAGCAATTTGACAGAGAATAGACCCCAGGGCTTCATACGTTTGGAAACTTGGTCCTCAGTTATTGGAACTGTTTGGGGAGGGTTAGGAGTATCACTGGGCATAAGATCGAGGTTTCAAAAGTCTCATGCCGTTCCTAGTGTGCGCTGTACCTCCTGGTGGGTCAAGATGTGACCTGTTAGCTGCTGCTCCAGCTGCCTACCACTCTGCCTTGGCGCTGCCATTCCTATATGAAAACCCTCCAGAAGGGTGAGGCTAATTAAACTCCTTATTGTATAAATGGCCTTGGCCATGGCGTTTTTATTCCAGCAGTACAAACCCTAAGATATCCTCTATGCACACAGATGTTTGCTAGGCTAGCCTCTGTCTGCTTTTGATGATACTCTGTGGACCCCTCTGTCTTTTCACAGCCCAGTAATAGAAAAACCTGCCATCCTTGACATAAGTTGCTTCAGGCATTTTTCCCCTGAATTAATTTTGAATTTTTCATGAGTGTATCATCTGCGGGTTTTTGTTTGTTTGTATTTAGGTTTGGGGTGGGGTGTTTGTTTGTTTGTTTGTTTGTTTTGACTACTGTTTTCAGCAGTAACCTTATCACAGAAAAAAAGGCCGGGGGATTTGTTCTTTGTGAGAAATGTAAATAAGACCTTTCGTCAAACAAAACCTGGGGGAAGACATCTATCCATAATCAAAATATATGAAAAAATCTATTTTCAATAAAAGAAGAATAGAAAGGCATCCTAAGCCAGGCATGGTGGCGCACGCCTTTAATCCCAGCACTTGGGAGGCAGAGGCAGGCGGATTTCTGAGTTCGAGGCCAGCCTGGTCTACAGAGTGAGTTCCAGGACAGCCAGGACTACACAGAGAAACCGTGTCTCAGAAAAAGAAAAGAAAAGAAGAGAAGAGAAGAGAAGAGAAGAGAAGAGAAGAGAAGAGAAGAGAAGAGAAGAGAAGAGAAGAGAAGAGAAGAGAAGAGAAGAGAAGAGAAGAAAGGAAAAGAAAAGAAAAGTATCCTAAATTTAGGGTTGTTAAAACAATACATAAACGGAGTTCCACAGTTATTCACCATTGTGACATGGCATTCGCACACCAGCTGCCTCTCTTTTTTGTTAATGTTATTTTTCTCCTGTGTTTGTGGGGACACAGAGCTATAGAACACATGTAATGTAAAATATGTCGTCCTTAGTCAACTGACACTTAGCTGTCCTTAAACAGATTATTTACCTCCCGCAGGTTGCTTATTTCTAAGCAGACAGTGAAGTATCTTTGCTAGGTAGAGTAGCTGGGAGTGCTGAGTGATATGACCTCTATAAAGGGCCAAGCACACAGTGATAGTGTGTCTTTGCCACCGAACATCCTCGTTGCTTTCCTCACGCCCATATTGCTCTTTTCTAAAGAATAGTTCAGGCATCCAATGTGAGCCCACCATTGTTCGAGCCCACACTGGAAGTGCAGAGAGCCTTCTCTCAAGAACGTCAACTGCTGGGCTAGAGAGTTGGCTCAGTGGTCACAGCACTGGTTGTTTTTTCAGAGGACCTAAGTTCACTTGCCAGTACCCACGTGGCAGCTCCCTTCTGTCTAGCTCCAGTGCACCCAATGCCCTCTTCTGACCTCTGAAGACACCAGGTACACATATGGTAAGCCGACATATATACATACAGCCAAACCACCCGTGCACATAAGATAAAATTTTTAAAAATTTTTAAAGTCTTTACTATTAAAAGGGAAATTATTGAATTTTCCCCCAAGTGATGGGATTTTTTAAGGTTTATTTATTATACGTAAGTACACTGTCATTGTCTTCAGACACACCAGAAGAGAGCATCAGATTTCATTACAGATGGTTGTGAGCCACCATGTGGTTGCTGGGAATTGAACTCAGGACCTTGGGAAGAGCAACCAGTGCTCTTAACCACTGAGCCATCTGTCCAGCCTGTGATGTTATTTTTTTAAAAGCTTTTCAGAGTCATGTTTAACAGTAGTTATGGTTATTACTACTTGCTTTAACTAATAGAGAAAATAGACAAAAAAAAATTGCCAGGCATGGTGGCGCACGCCTTTAATCCCAGCACTTGGGAGGCAGAGGCAGGCAGATTTCTGAGTTCGAGGCCAGCCTGGTCTACCAAGTGAGTTCCAGGACAGCCAGGGCTACACAGAAAAACCCTGTCTCGAAAAAACAAAGAAAAATTATTGAAACTTAGTTTTAGCTCATCAGGGTGGCATAACCCCAGCACTTGGGAGGTTTGCACGCGGCAATAGTAGTAGTTCAAGTTCACTCAGTGCATCTGACATTTCAAGACCAGCCTGAGCTACAGAAGACCCTGCCTCAAAACAAACAACAAACAAACAAACAAACAAAGGAAAACCAAAATGGAGCTGGGCATGGTGGCTCATGCATTTAATTCCAGCGCTCTGGAGGTATGGGCTGGAAGGAAGATGAGTTTGATGCTAGCCTGGCCTACAGAGCCAGTTCTAGGACAGCCAGGGAGGGATACATAATAGAGAAACCCTGTTTGTTTGTTTGTTTGCTTGTTTGTTTGTTTGTTTGTGGAAAGCAAAATAAAACAAAATAACAAGCACAACACAATTTTTAAACGTTTTAGCTGCCAATATATTTAAAAATTCTTTTTAAAGTAAAAACCAGTTCAGCCAGGCGTGGTGGCACACACCTTTAATCCCAGCACTTGGAAGGCAGAGGCAGGCGAATTTCTGAGTTCGAGGCCAGCCTGGTCTACAGCCAGGACAGCCAGAGCTATACAGAGAAATCCTGTCTTGAAGGGGAAAAAAAAGTGTTCGACCCTAGAAAGCCACCAGGTGGCAGCATTTCACAAGGTTACAGAGGAAGAATGCGCGCACCAGTTTTCCTTCTGCAATGTGAATCTGTTGGGAATGGGTTTTTAAAGAGACTATTTTGTCTAATAAAGACACTAAAGTCCGAGAGGTTGGTCTCTGTGAGTCATTCTAAGTAAATCTTACATCCTAGGACTCAAGAACAGCCAAACAGGGCGTGTAGTCAGTGCTCCCTAGCTACTGAGCTAGTGCTCCCCAGCTGTTGATTGATTATCTTTCAACTCTATTTTCTCAGGAAGTCTTCTTGGGTCACATGACACACAGGCAAAGGCTCCATGGTAAGGACTCCGTTGTCTGTAGTCACAGATTGCAAGCTAAAGCCCCTGACATCTTGTTGCTAAAGATTAATTGTTCAATTAGAGTAAGACAGGAGTCATCAACTTCCAGAGCAAAACCGTGCACCCAGTGTCATCATGTGCCAGTCCTCCACAGAACAGAAGGGAACAGGCAGGCTACAACAGTTCTAGCCATGCCGTGCAAAAATTGAGGTCGTGGGTTCTAATTTCCCCTCTGGATCATATTTTATTATAATTTTATTGAGCCTCTCTGTGAAGGAGAGCCATTCTGAAGACTCGGTGTAGTAGATAGTGTGCACACTCCCTCTGGGAAAGAGAGTAGGATTGAGCCCTCTGGGATACAAAAGGGGGCATTGGTTGTAGCTTTGCACTTTCAGAGTTTGGCCGACGAAGGCCTGATGGGCTGACTGGCAAAGTTCCTTGTGGAAACCTCCCTTTCGTTCAGGAAACCCATTTGATAAGACATGTTGCTCTGCACTTAAAGATAGTATTGAAGTCAAATGGGTAAACATATTCTAAGTGGGGACCAGGAAAATGGCTCAACGGGTATAAGTATTTGCTATGCAAGCTTGAAGACCTCAGCTTGAAGACCTCAGTTAGGTCCTCCTAATTCTTAGGTCCTCCATAAAGAGCTGCTGAGGGAGTCTGTGTCTGTGTCCCTGCAGTCCTAGGAAGAGATGGGAAGTGGAGACAGGGAAACTGGCCAGAATGTCTGCTAGCCAGACGTGTACGGCACAACAGGAAAGAGGGAGACAGACCCTATACACACACACACACACACACACACACACACACACACACAGAGAGAGAGAGAGAGAGAGAGAGAGAGAGAGAGCAATAAACTAATAGATAAGTAAGCAATATTAAAAGAATAGGTCTTTTTTTTAATTGCAAGGGGATACAATGGGTTCATGTCCTAGAGAGTTAAAAAAAAAAAAGCATATGTAATAAATGAGTGAAGAAAGTTATCACCTGCAGTTGGTAAACAGCATGTAGAATTTATTTCTACAGAAATGGTTTTACTGTGTAGCACTGAGCGTCTTAAAACTCTGTAGACCAGGCTGGCCATGAACACACAGGGAGTTCACCTGCCTCCAGCCTCTACCTCCTGACTCCTGGGATTAGAGGTAGGAGGCAGGACTGCCGGCACAAAGCAATATTCTTGAACAAAGAGAGCACGGAGTCTGTCTCAGTGAGAAGCACATGCCTAGTGGCACAAATCTGATTCCTGAAACTCACATCAAAATGGAAGAAAAGAACAGGCTTCCTAAAGTGGTTCTCAGACATTAGCCATGTCACACAATGCACACATAAAACACACACACACACACACACACACACACACACACACACACTGTGCATGGTGTGACACACACTGAATGAGATGCCCCAATAATCTTAGAGAATTAGAAGTGCCCAATGGTGGCACAGTTTGGAAAGTCTTCAGAGATCTGGCCCTGCCAAAGAACGTATGTCACTGGAAGTTGACTTTGAGACGTTAGAGACTGGTGCCATTTCTAGCTCAGTTTTTCTACCTCAATGTTCAAGTTTCGAATTCTCAACTTTTTTTTTTTTTTTTTTTTTTTTTTTGGTTTTTTTGTTTGTTTGTTTTTGTTTTTGATTTTGATTTTTTTTTTTTTTTTTTTTTTTTTTTTTTTTTGAGACAGGGTTTCTTTGTTGTATAGCCCTGGCTGTCCAGGAATTCACTTTGTAGACCAGGCTGGCCTCGAACTCAGAAATCCACCTGCCTCTGCCTCCCGAGTGCTGGGATTAAAGTCGTGTGCCACCACCACCCGAGTTCTCAACTTTCTATTCGGGCTCCCCCTCCCGCCCTCCATGGTTCCATTTGAACACCTTGGACTCTAATCCTTAGTTACAGTAAGCCCAAATAAACACTTCCTTCTATGTGATGATTTCGACATTGTGCTCTATCCCAGCAATGGAAATGTAACTCTCTCTCCTCTCCTCTCTGTCTCTGTCTCACACACACACACACACACACACATCAATTGTGTTAATAATAACTAGTAATTAATAAGTAAAGAGAAGTGATCATTTAAAGCATTAACTAGAGGGCTTTCTTCCTTAAAGGGTTCTGCCTAACCATTTTTGGCCAAATGGATTATAGAAAAAAGGTGGATATAAAGAAAGTAAAGGAATAAAATGAGCCGGGCAGTGGTGGCGCACGCCTTTAATCCCAGCACTCGGGAGGCAGAGGCAGGTGGATTTCTGAGTTGGAGGACAGCCTGGTCTCAAAGTGAGTTCCAGGACAGCCAGGGCTATACAGAGAAACCCTGGGGAGGGGCGGGGGGAGACAACCAAAAAGAAAAAGAAAAAAAATAATAAAATGGTCAGAGATTCCTTTTTTTCCTTGGCAAAAACCCAGAGAAGAGGCTGCTGGGTCCAGCATGGTCTTCATGGGGACAGAGTGACATGGTCCCTGCCCCTGGAACAAGGCCAACAGACACGACAGGGGTCTCCATGAATGTCAATGGCTGCCAAGGACATAAGGCTTGTTTGTATAATAATGTACACATTTTACATTCCTCCTTCGAGCAATGTTCTCCCTGTTAATATTAATGACTCCATGATAATCAGAAATAGCACAAATCCAGGAGGTTAAGGTGTGGCTAATGTCTCAGCAAAATGGGAAGCCCTGGGGTCCTTCAGGACAGCCCTTAAGGGGGTGGAAAAGAACTCTTTAAAACATGAGTTCAAAATATATAATTCCTCAAAAATATGCAAAAAATATACAATATGAATTTTATGAGAGGCCTCTTGATTCTAAAAGAATAAAGGCAGCTAACTATGAGACAACTTGTTGGAAAGATACTAAGGAAGGAGATAAAGAGATTTAGGAAATGATAATTGCAGGACATCATCTTGTTTTTACTTACCCGGGCAGACAGATTCCTGAGTTCAAGGTCAGCCTGAGACAGAACTAATTTAGGTCCAGGTGAGGTAGAAATGGTAATTTCAGGATGAGGCATACTCAATTAGCTTGCTGTCTGTGCTTAACAGGTAGACCTCTGAATTCTTTTGCAATGTTAACAGAAAATGTGTGTTTGCAGTCTCTTAGGAATCAAGGGCCTTGGGTCTCCGGATGCTGATTCATGAGACAATCAAAAGGAAACCTGGAGTAAATGACTGAATTGATATGTAAAATAAAAGACTGGACCTATGATCTGCAAGAGATAAGCTATTCAGAGAATTTTTTTTAGAATAGCCAGAGAGAACTGCTTGGAGAACCATCTGGAGCAGAACTTAGAGAGAGAGAAAACACATCAGAGAGAAAGAGAGCAGCCTGGAAAGCGGTCTAGAGCAGAAAGAACATAGGCCACCAGCCTGGACAATTTGACTTATAGTTGTTTGTTTAGCCATTCCTAGACACCCCTTCCTCAGAACCCCTCTCCAAGCAGAGGCTGGTTCTTGGCAAGAGATCAATGGAAGGAGAGAGTATTTCCTACCCAGTCAAGACTCCAGAAGCAATAGTCATTCCTGAGCCTGGCTATCTTGGCAATTGACAGAACCAAGGAAACAGTGAACAGAGATAGTAACTGATGCTGAGGACCTCAGACAAGTTTCTGTTGGGACCCAGTCATTGCTGGGGCTCCTGGAAATGGTGGGGCAGTGGTCAGCAACGTGGATAAGGAAGCTTTATAACTTCCACACACCAAGGCTGCAAAGCAAGGGGTTGCTCCAGGCCGGACCCTGAGCCATAGAGGGTGAGGTGGAGAATGGAGGGGAAGTCAGGTGATCTATGTGGCTAGAAATAGCTAGCATGACAATGAGAAGCCAAGAAGGCACCCAGGCCCTGGCCAGGCAAGGAAAATGCAGATTGCACATGATAATCACCACAGCCTATTTAAAGACTGAAGATGAGGAAATGTCCTCCCACTTAGACCAAACTCTCTTATTAAATCACAAGCTGGACAGCACTGCTCCCTCCCCTTCCCAAGGGTGACTATTAGTCTAGCTCTTCTTTCCTATTGAATTCACTGATAGTCTCTCTGTCTCCCCAGAGACTTGATATTGTGTCCCTTTAGCCAAAGAAAAGTCACTTGAATAGCCTCAAACTAAAAATCTTTTCTTTGTTAACTTCCAGATCCATCCCAAATTTTTGCACCCACAAATACTTTCCTCCTTCAACATATATTCTATGTCTGCCATGCTGCCTGGATGGTCAAACGGAAGCTACTCATGCATGCACCATCTGGGGACTCAGCAGTCAGAGCCCCTCCGCCATCTGCCCTGCGTGCCTCACACTTTCATAGTAAAAGACCCGTGTCGTTCTGCCGCACACGTCACCTCAACATTCTTCCACATGTCCAGTGAGATTGAAAGTCTATAGCCTGCATTTCGACCTTGACTCTGGACCACGTGACACTGATCTGAAGAAGAACAGTTCAAGAACGGCATGATGCTCGTAATGTCCATACTTGGGAGGCCGTCAGGAAGACTAAGTTTGAGGTTGTCCTTGGCTACCTGATGAGACCATGTCTTAACATTTATTGCCCCTTCCACCTGCCTGCTGGGGGAGGAGGGGAGTGCAAAAGGAAAGAAAAAAAAAAAAGAGTTCATGAGCTATCAGAGAATCCTACTTCTGACCCTCTTCCTACCAGTCAGTGGGATTGGTAATATCTAAAGGTCTCAGGCTCTGGGTAACTCCCGCCACTGGCCCTGGAAAGAATCTAGGAGTGCAGTTTATGGAGGAAAAATAAGAAATTTGATGTTAGTGGGCGTGGTGGCACACGCCTTTAATCCCAGCACTTGGGAGGCAGAGGCAGGTGGATTTCTGAGTTCGAGGTCTACAAAGTGAGTTCCAGGACAGCCAGGGCTATACAGAGAAACTCTGTCTCAGAAAAAAAAGAAAAAGAAATTTGATGTTAGTGATGGATGTGTTCTGAATGCAAAACATCTCCCACAGGCTCCTGTGTTTGAACTCTTGGTCATGAACTAACTATACTGTTTGGGGAGGTTTTGGTTAAAATGGAAAAAAATCTACTACCTTTCATTTTTAAGAAGAGTTGTTGGAAATAGAATCTAGGGGCTTCAGTATGCTAAGCATGTCTTCTATCATTAAGCTACATCCCATCCCTAAAGTACCTCTAAAACTAAATGTGCTTTAATCCCCAGATAGAATTGATCAGTACAAAGATATTCTTTTTTTTTTTTCCAAGACAGGAGGAGGAGGAAGACACAAGGGACAGACATCCTTTCCCAAACATGCACAGTTCCCTTTCTGCACACCAGTGAGTGTGCAGGCTGGATTTGGCCGAGGGGTGCGGCTCCATTAATCTTTCCCCCCACCCCCCACCCCCCACCCCCGCACTTCTCTGTCTTTTCAAACAGAGAAGGTAAGTGACTTGCTTCTCTCCACAGTTCTGAAATGAAGTGACTCTTAGATGGACTTGTCTTAAGTAAACTGTTTCCTTGGCACCAAGCTCTTAGATGTCTTCAGAGTCACCGGGCGAGGATAACCTCAGCTCCGCATGCTTGGGAGAAGCCTCTAGATATTAAGACACTTCTTGCTTACTATTTTAGAGCCAGCAATTTCTTTTTATGGGTGTTTTCTTTTGTTTGAGACAAGGTCTCGTAAAGTAGCTCAGGCTAGATTCAAAGTAGTAACTTCCTGCCTCATCTTTCTGAATGTTAGTATTCTAGATAGGTGGCCCAATACACAGATTAGTAATGCTGTTTAAAATTACCTCCCACATTTACACAGTGTGTGTGTGTGTGTGTGTGTGTGTGTTGGGGAGACACGCACCCGCTGCAGCACATGGGTAGAGGTACTTACAAGAGTCCATTTTTCTCCTTATATCATGTAGATTCCTGTGGTTAAATGCAGGCAGCATGCATGGCAGCCAGTCCTTTTAACCACTGAGGCATCTTGCAAATTCTGATGCCATATTTAAGTTTCTAGGCTTACACATCATAAACTTTGTCAGATTCCCTAGACTTGAACTGCTTAAGCCACAGAGTTTAGAAACGTCTTCTGTTTTAACACCTATCTTCAGCTGTATGTTCATAGTTTAAGAATTCCCATCACTGGGGGCTGGAGAGATGGCTCAGCAGTTAAGAGCACCGGCTGCTCTTCCAGAAGCCCTGAAGTCAATTTTCAGCAACCACATCGTGGCTCACAACCATCCATAATGGGGTCTGACGCCCTCTGCTGGCACACGGGTGTACATGCAGATAGAACACACATATATTAAGTTAATAAATCTTAAAAAAAGAAAGAATTCCAGTTATTAAAATGATAGAGAGGCCGGGCGTGATGGTGCACGCCTTTAATCCCAGCACTTGGGAGGCAGAGAGAGAGGCAGAGAGGCAGAGGCAGAGGCAGAGGCAGGTGAATTCTGAGTTCGAGGCCAGCCTGGTCTACAGAGTGAGTTCCAGGACAGTCAGGCTACACAGAGAAACCCTGTCTCAAAAAAAAAAAAAAAAAAAAAAAAAAAGATAGAGAGGTGAGCAATCAAGACTTTTACACCTTGTAGTTCTGACATTTTGAGTCAACTCGCCGTTGTGGAGGGCTGTTCTGTACCTTGAAGGATACGTAGCAGCATCCCTAGCGGTTGCTAGAAGAAAACAATTGTAATAACTAAATCTTTTCTAGACATTATTGAAGATCTCCCATTGGCAAAAACTCACTTCCTGATAGGGGGATCTTTGCTTTGAACTTTTCAAAGTCTTCTTCCTATAAAACAACAGAGGAAAGCACACAGGAAGATGTAAAATCCTCTGAAGGAAAGGATAGGTCTCCCTGGTGCTACACTTCGTTGTGTTACCTGCTTGGTGTTCATCTGACTCGCCAAAGCAAAAGCAAAAGCTCCATGAAGCTCCCCAATCCTTTCTGGGTGCTGTGTCTCAGCTACATCACCAAGCCCACAGCACATGTCCCATCAAAGCAAATCACACCAACCCACAAAACTGTGTCACTGCATCTATAATGAGTCTTCTCTTCGTTCCTCTGTTAATCCATTTTGGAAACACCCTCACAGATACATCAAGAGGTTTGTCTCCTAGGTAAGTCTAAATCCTGACACGCTGACAGTGAAGATTAGACATTGCAGCACTAAATAAATAGATTTTTTTCCTGCAGTCTCTGTCAAGTAGTAGGCATCTTAGTGGGTTAAATAGATAGATTAGACTGGGTTTGTGGTCTGTATCATCCTTCCCCCATCTGCGTCTCTAAAATAAAAAAAAAAAAAAAAATATTCTCTCAGGGCCTGTTGCTGGAAAGCAGGAAGGGTTTCTTCCCTGTATAAGTCTTCAGTGGAGGTCTTAAAGGATAACACAGGATCACAATTTGTCAGGTCAGCCATGGCGATCTGAGAGCCTCTATGAAGAACCCATTTTAGGTCTACTAGTGGGAAAGTAGAATCTAGAGTAGCTTCAAAATGCCCTGTGACAGCTAAGGACCGGTCCATAGCTGGTGCTGGGGTGTGGGGAGGTCGGAGAGCAGACAGGTGGAAACACACAGCAGAGCCACGTGACTCCAGGCCCCGCCTGTTGCTCAGGGTTGTGCAGCTCTTCTGACACAACCTGGATAATGATGTCTTGCAGTCTAGGTCACTCTGACCTTGTTGTTTCTCCTACGTTCAATGAGCCCGAAAAAGGACTGTACCCCTGTGTTGTCCATTTCCTCGACTGGCAACCTTGCCCCCATATGCACAACAACCACCATTCAGTTTCCTTTTTGTCTTTTTTTTTGGATGCTAGCCAGGAAACACAGCCTTTTGTATAGATGCTGGCAATTAGGAAACCATCTTATGTCTGTGGAGTGTCATTGGTTGAGTAGACTCTTGGGAGTTTTGCTGGCGTCCACCCAAAGCCATCGCTTGACTTTTCTGAGTGCAGTAGCTGGACCTCATCTTTAGATTTCTCTTCCCTCCCCCAACTTACTTTCTTCCCAATGAGTACATGACTTTGTTGCTATGGACAAATATCATTTTTATCTTCTTTTTCCAGCAACTTTGATACAAGTGCATCAAATCTACATAATCCCCTGTATGTTTTCTTTACCCCCAGCAAGTCCCTTTCTTTGTCCTTGAACAACAAGGTCTTTTCCCTCCTCCTAATGAGCAGTGGTCTCAGTGAGAATTCCCAACAGCCAATGCAAGAGGCCAGGAATGGCTGCATATGCCAATCACTCCAGCAGAGGATTGGTCCAGGTTTAAAGACAGCCTGGCTTATAAAGTGAACTCCAAGATGGCTCTATAGCGTCCAAGAGACTCTGTGTAGAACAAAGAAGAAAATGACAAACTTTAAAGCATGACTGGTGTCCATGGCTCCAGGAAAAAGGAAATTGAAACTATAATATGGAATCATTACATATTTGCTAAAGGGGCCGATATTTAAAAGAGGAATAAAAACGAGCCATCAGTGATGTTTTGTAAAAAGTGATATGATGCAGCAGGGTAAGGGGACATCACTCAGTGGGCCCATGCTGAGCAACGCCCTGCCCCAGCCCAAGGCACCAGCCGCATGGCAAGTCTAGTATAAAATAAAGTTTATTTGGGGGCAAGGGAAGGCAGGTTGAGAAAGAGGTAGAGGCAAAGAAAGGGGGTGGGGGAAGAGAAGAAGAAAAGAGGCTGGCTGGGAACACATGCATAGAGAGGAGGGGAGGGAGAGAGAGAAAGAGAACAGAGAGAGGGAGAGGGGTCAGAGAGAGAAAACAGTCAGAGAACTCTAGAAGCTCAACAGTCCTTTTATAGTGAGCCAGGTTTGTGCCTAGCTGTTGCTAGGTAACTGTTGGGCGGAGCCTAGAAGAACCGCTAACATGGAACAGTCTTATCTCTCATACACTACAAGTGGCAATACAAATGAGCACAACCACTTTGCAAAGACTGCCAGTGCTTTACCTAACAGAACCAAAATGCATGCATATTCTACTATGCATATTCAAAAATGCATGCAAGGGATACTCATGGTCATCCATGGACATTTTCTAGAATATTCATTACAGTGTCATTCATCACTGCTTCAAAATGGTCGCTCTCAGATACTGGTCAACAACAACAACAACAAAAACAAACATAAAACAACAACTGAATTGGGTGCAATGGCACATTCCTTTAATCTTAGCACTTGGGAGGCAGAAGCAAGAAGATCTCTGAGAGTTTGAGACCAGCCTGATCTACGTAGACAATTCCAAGATAACCAGGGTTATATAGAGAGCCTGTCTCAAACAACAAATTGACTTAGATTCTCAGAAGGGCAAACCCTATGTCAGTGGGAGTGGGTTATACCAAACGAACCTCTGGTAACAGTATTGCAGACATCACCAACAGAATGTTGAAGAACAATGTGCTAAGCGCCTTTAATCCCAGCACTTGGGAGGCAGAGACAGATGGATTTCTAAGGTTGAGGCCAGCCTGGTCTTCGGAGTGAGTTCCAGGACAGCCAGGGCTATACAGAGAAACTCTGTCTGAAAACACCACACACACACACACACACACACACACACACACACACACACCAAAAGAGAGAGTAAGGTTATTGGTCCTCCCTGGTGATGGGGAAATAGGGTTTCTTGATGTAGCTGTTGGTCCTCATGTAAGTGGGTTCATTTTGTAAAACCTCATTAAGTTGTGCAACTCTAAACAATGCACTCCCAGTGTTTGTGCTTTATGGCAGCAGGGGTCAGGTTGTCTAGAAGCAGACTGAGATAAGCATCTTTGCGCATGGTCATTGGGGCAGGTGCTCTTGAGAATACTCTCTAGAGAGATGGAAGACTTGGGTGTAGAAGAGGCCAGAGGAGCTACACGACAAAGGCCTCAGACCATTGTCCCAGGAGATCTTCAGGTGAGATGGTTCTATAAGGTCATCTTAGAGTGTGCTTTACACATTCGCTTTTCAGCAGTAAAGTCTCTGATTCTTTGCTATTCCTGTCAAATTAATCAGTCATTTCTTTTAAGTGGTGCTGCTGTAGGGAAGGAAACCTGACCTTGATTGTGGTGTTTTTCTTCAGCATAGGAGAGTGGACTAACCAGAAAGAGGCTCAGCCTGGAGCCACAGGTACCCCCAGGAGAGGGGCCATAGCCACTGCTCTATGCTTTAACAGGAAATATAAAAACAAAGATTCTGCCAGGCAGTGGTAGCACACACCTTTAATCCCAGCATTTGGGAGGCAGAGGAAGGCAGATTTCTGATTTTGAGGCCAGCCTGGTCTACAGAGTGAGTTCCAGGACAGCCAGGGCTATACAGAAAAACAAAACAAAACAAAAAAAGAAAAGAAAACAAAAAACAAAAAAAAAGGAAAACAAAACAAACAAACAAACAAAAAAACAAACAAAGATTCTGATTTGAATCATGAAAGAGAGAAGAAGCCTTAGAAAGGACAAAGGAACAAGATAGGACATGCAGTGTGCACTCTGCCACAGACTGCCATGCAATGAGTACATCTACTGCTGGGACCTTGTCTTGTTTTCCTAACGCCCGGCAGAAGCACACAGCCACATCTCTGCGTTGTGTTAGCAACTTATTGCACATCAAATACAAACAGTTAGGTGTTTGTTCTTAGCTCTTAGAAATGTTTCTGCCCTTGGCTCAGCCTAACCTGATAAACGATACCTATTAGAGGCCCATTATGGAATTTCTTATACCTATTCTGGAACCCCAAAGTATGCTTAGTGCTTTCAGCTTTAATATTTCCAAAGAGTGGCGCCTGCCACCGACCGCTCCTTTGTTCACTGCTGTGGGGGGGAATAAGGCTTATCTGCTCCAACAGGGCTGAGACAGTTGGTTGTTTATAAGAGCTAAGTCTGCTGTTTTCTGGAAGGCGCAGCTGTTGGCCAGAGGCTCTCTTTAGCAAACACAGCACTCGCAGTAGGAGCAAGGGTCTAATTGCAAAATATAGGTGCCCAGGCTCCCCTCTCTGCCCCTGGGCTGAACTGCCTCTCCAAGGAAGGGGCGGGGTTTGCCCTTACTCAGCCCTCACGTTCACTCTTACTCCTTCCCTTTTTCTTTGAAGGGAATGCTGTACAGCGGGAAAGAAGTTGCTCCAAAGGAAGAACATTGATTCAGGGCGAAAAGTAGCCTCTCCTTCCATCCCAGGCGCCATCATAAATGCTCACGAGTTCCAACAGAGCGGCTGGAGCAGGAGCCGGTGGAGACGGAACCAGGAGCTTGGCCAAGGGAAGCTCGTTTCTGGCAAATCTCCCGCCCTTCGCAAACAATTTTCTTTGGACGCCTTTCTTTCCTTCCTGTTCCCTAACCCCTATTTAAACCTGAAGGTGCCCCATGCCTTCACAGCTCTAGCCGTATGTGAGCAGGACTAGGCTGAGTGGGGCAAGAAGCACAGAACCAGATCTGTCATCCTACGTCACCACCTGCGAGCTGCTTTGTGGCTTATGGAGCCGGTCTTGGGATGATTGTTTCCAGAAGAGCATTCTGTCTAGGTGACGAAAGGACCCAGAAGCCTGGGGAAAGCAGAGTGGTACTTGGGGTGTCACTTGATGGACAATCACATTATGTTGAGACCCTGTGTTCAATCTGTAGTACCTACGTCCCTGTCCAAAGAAAAGAGAGCTGCAGATCTACAGCAGTCATTGATATGTTTCGTAAAATGAGGTATGATACAGCGGGAGGGGGGTGCCTTAGCGAGCCCATGCTGAGGCATCCCCCACCCCAAGTACCAGCCATAAGACGGGTCTAGTGTAAAATGAAGTTTATTTGGGCGCGTGAGAAGGGGGCGGGGTAAGAAGGAAATAGACCAGAGAGAGGAGAAAGAAGGGAAGGGGCTGGAACGGGGTGGGGAGGTAGGGAGGGAGGGGGAGAGAGAGGGGGGGGGCCAGAAAAGGGGGGCGGGGAGTTTCAGTCTTTTTATAACTAGCCAGGCTCCTACCTGGCCGTTGCTAGGTAACTGTTGGGCGGGGCCTAGAAGAAAAGAAGAAATGCTAACAGTCATGGTCTTATCTCTTTCCCAGCGAGTCCTTCCTGTAACAGTCTTTAGTTCCAGCACTGCCTGTGGACTTGGCTGCAGGTGCTCTATTAAAAAGCCGCCTCGCCCGGCATGGTGGCGCACGCCTTTAATCCCAGCACTTGGGAGGCAGAGGCAGGCGAATTTCTGAGTTTGAGGCCAGCCTGGTCTACAGAGTGAGTTCCAGGACAGCCCGGACTGCACAGAGAAACCCTGTCTCGGAAAAAAAAAAAAAGCCATCTCAGTGGACAGTTGTGGGGTGGCTTCCCAGAACTGCCTTTCTCTTTGGCAAAATGTTCCTTGAAATTATTGGCATTCTTGTTTCACAGTGTGCATGTGCCTCCACACTGGAGGGATATGTGCGTGACCTACAGTGAGCTGGTGGTAGGAATCTCTTGTCACAGAGATCTTCCCAGTAACCCCAGTAACGTCGTATGGTGTAAGCCAGACTACTAGAAATTCACAAGCAAGGCATGTCACACCAAAGCTAATGGAACAGTGTCTTTCCATTATGATGGGTAAGCTGAAAGAATCTGAACCTTCTGACAGATGTGGTGTGTGTACTTTAACTAAATAAAATCACCTCAAGATACATAAAAGAGAAAAAAAAGGGAGAGTAAATATATATACTCACATATATATACATATATTTGGAGAGAGAGAAGAGAGAGAGAATGTTAATGTGTGGGAGCTGGAGAGAGACCCCAGCCCTGAGGGACACCATTCCTTCAGAAAACCTGGGTTCAATTCCCAGCCCTCACATGGAAACTCACAACCATCTAAACTTCAGTTGCAGGGAATCTGGTCCCTCTGCTGACCTTAGCAGTGCCCAGGCATGCACATGGGACTCACACACACACACACGGAAGAAAAAACTCATAAAATAAAAGACATAAGTCTAATTTAAAAAAAAAAAAGTTTATGTGTGTTTCAGGTGTGTGTAGAGTACACACATGTGAGTGTGGACACAAACACATAATTCTGAATGTAGAGGCCAGAGGTCAACATTAGGTTTTTCCCCTGGATTGCTGTGCACCTTATTTTTCCAGATAGGGTCGCCCACTGAACCTGGAGTTCTGTGAGTCAGCTAGACCAGCCAACGGGAAGGATCAGTCGCCCCTGGCCCTCCCAGCTCTACATCACAGCCACACCCTAGCCAACGGGAAGGATCAGTCGCCCCTGGCCCTCCCAGCTCTGGAGTTATAGGTACACATCACAGCCACACCCAGCTTACGTGAGTGGTGTGGATCTGACTTCAGGTCCTGTGTGTGCATGGCAGGCATTTTAAGGACAGAGTCACCACCTCACTCCTCAGCCTCAGTCCTTTTCTTTTACGAAGTATTATAGATGACATTTTGATATTTATTGTTTTGCAGTGCTGACAATCAAATCCAGGATTTCAGGGTTATACTTTAGTGAGTGAGCTTCAGCCCCACTGAAAACTTTAATATTGTGACCACACACACACACACCTTGTTTCCTAACACATGATGAGCAGACCTTCCATATAGCATAGGCAACCCCAGCTTAATCAATAGCAGGTCCCTCCTCCAGTATCAGAAATGTCCCAGGTGGGTGATACATTACTGATCATTATTTGTATTTCGATGTGACTATAATAAAAACAATAAAATCAGTTCTCTTAAGTTTTTCTTTGCTTCTTTTTTCTTTTAAATATATATTTTTTTAATTTATTTTTAAAGTTTTGTATATGTGTATTCAGAGTAGATGACCAAAATCATATACAATGAAGAAGGACATGTCCTAAGTCAGTTATAAAACCAGCTAGTTTGTGTGTCTATCACTGAAGGCAGAGTGAGCTCGTTTATTAACATCTCTGAGCTGAATGCTCAAGGCTGAAGGTAAGGTTGCCGATCTTCCTAGAGTCGCAAGTCTGAACCCTTGGAGTGAGAAGGGAGTTAGTTTTTATAGGCCATGTTTCTGTATTGCATAATAGCAGCAGGTGAAGGTAGAGAGCTAGTGCCCATAGGAATTAATCTGAAATTTTATGACGCTTTCACTTCCTGCCTGGCTTCTATCCACCAATGTTACTTTCTTAGCCAATGTCACATTGAAGTCAGATTCCAAACTACTCCTGTGACTCGTTACTCAGCTTGGATCCCTTTCCTTCCCCTTCCTCTCAAGATTAATGTATATTCATCGTTCAAAATCTCGGACACTAGCCGGGCTTGGTGGCGCATGCCTTTAAACCCAGCACACGGGAGGCAGAGGCAGGCGGATTTCTGAGTTCGAGGCCAGCCTGGTCTACAAAGTGAGTGCCAGGACAGCCAGGGCTACACAGAGAAACCCTGCCTCGAAAAACCAAAAAAAAAAAAAAAAAAAAAAATCTCGACACCAAGCAGTGTGTATACAGGAGGAGGCTGAGAGGAGGCTGAGGTTAACACTGGGAACTGGCCTCCCTCATTTGCTCCCCATCTTACTTTTGTGACAGTTTCCCACTGAACGGGGAGCTCCCTGAGTTACTTAGGCTGCTAGCCAGTGAGTACCAAGGGGCTGTCTGCTTCTGTTTTACACAGTCCTGGGGATACAGTGAGTGTCACTGTGCCCAGATAATTTTTTTTCCCTGCCCTGAGTGCTGCAGATCTGAACTCAGGTCTTAACACTCACGCGGCAAGCACTTGTGCTGGCTAAGCCGTCTCTCCAGCTACAAAATAATGGAATCTATAATAACACTTTCATATAGGCATGCAACATCCTTTGACTACCTTCTCTTGTTCTCTCTCTCCCTTCCACTGGCCTCCTACTACGTCCCAAACAGCCTCCATCTGCTTTCCTGTCACTGTCTAGTCTAGATGGCACGTTCGAGAGCCTTTCCATGATGTCAATTTCATGGCTCTATAGTCTGCTTTGCTCTCATCCTTTGGCTTCTGACTGCGTGATCTATTTTCACAGTTCGGTGCAGCTCACAGTTGCTTCTTCACTGCCTCTGAGGCTCTGCATCATCCTTCATCCAAAAACTCCTCAGTTAATATTTAATTCAGCCTGTTTTGTCTCCCGAGACCTTGTGCCTTAGCACTGACCCTTCCAGAAGACTCCTTTGCGGTTTCTCTCAAAGCTGCTGGAAAATACAGTTCCTGCAGAAGGACACACTTGATTTGCATCTCAGCTCTGCCACGGTCACCGTGTAACCCCGGGTTCACCTCTAAGCCGGAGGATGCTCTATGGCTTTCCAAAACTTCTTCCACTCAGCTCTGCTGACTTATTACTTGGGTGAATCTTCTACTTCACTGGGGCTATAGTGGTAAAATGTGCTAGATTCAATTTTCAGCACTGAACGACAAACAAAAAAGAATTAACTGCCGTGTGTGTGTGTGTGTGTGTGTGTGTGTGTGCGCGCGTGTGCGCGCGCGCGCCGTGCACACTCTTCTCTTTAATATTATTATGCCAACATGAACTATAATAACAAAAATTCCCAACTCTCAGTGACTTGATTCATAAGAGTTCCCTTCTGCTTAGCAGAGCCTAGGGTACGGGGGTGCTCTCTTCCACCGATGACTCAGCACGGATCTAAACTCCACCCACTCACTACGTGGCTCCTCTACCACAGAATTCTTCCCCTTGCCCAGCCCCATATAAGCAGAGAGAGGGAGAATGAGATCTTACAGGATAATTGGTGTGTGTGTGTGTTCATGAGTGTGCAGATTCATGTTTGTTCAGGTTCATGTGTGTCCAGATGCACATGTATGCATATTTGTGTGTGGGTTAAAGATCAACCTCTGATTTCACTCCTCAAGAATTATCTACCTAGTATTTCAAGATCATCTTCATTGGAACCTGGCCCCACAAATTGGGCTAATCTGGCTGGCCACTGAGCCCTGGATGCTTCTGTCTCTGACTCCCTAGTACTGGGATAACAAGCATCTGCCACCAGACTTAGCTCTTTTATTTTTTTTAATTTTTAAGTAGATAGGTGTTTATCACATAAAGTAAAAATAGAGGGTTTTAAGAGTAGAGGTGAGAAGATTGTTGCTCTCCAAAAGATTCATTAAAATTTCTTTGTTTTCCTTCTTGTTGTTGTTAAACCTTTACTTTTAGAAAATTACAAAGCAAAAAAAGAAAGAAAGAAAGAAAGAAAGAAAGAAAGAAAGAAAGAAAGAAAGGAAAGAAGAAAGAAAGAAAGAAAGAAAGAAAGAAAGAAAGAAAGAAAGAAAGAAAGAAAGAAAGAAAGGAAAAGAAAATTACAAAGCAAAAGTTTTTCCATATTAATAAGATATGCTGAGGGTCAGGAGAAATGGCACAGTGGTTAAGAACACTGACTGCTCTTCCAGAGGTCCTGCCTTCAATTCCCAGAAACCACATGGTAGCTCACAACTATCTGTAATGGGATCTAATGTACTCTTCTGGTGTGTCTGAAGACAGCTAATAAACAAACAAACAAACAAATATGCTGAGAATTTTTCACTAATTAATTAATTTACATCCAAATATAAGCTTCCCCTCCCTCCTCTCCTCCCAGGCCCCTCCCCTCACCCCTCCCCTTACCCCTCCCCTTACCCCTCCCTCCTTTTCTTCTCAGAGAAGTGGAGACCTCCTATGAATATCAATGCCCCTTAGCACATCAAGTTGCAGTAGGACTAGGTGCATCTTCTCCTACTGAGGCTAGGCAAGGCAGTCCAGGTATCAGACAGGGGTCCAAAGGCAGGCAACAGAGTCAGAGACAGCCTCTTCTCCTGCTGATAGAGGTCCCACATGAGGACCAAGCTGTACATCTGATCTATATGTGTGAGGAGACTAGATCAATCCCATGCATGCTCTCTGATGGGCAGTTCAGTTTCTGTGAGCCCCTATGACCCAAATTAGTTGGTCCTGTAGGGTATCTTGTGGTGTCCTTGACCTCTCTTGCTCACCTCATCTTTCTTCCCCTTCTTTCAAGAGAATTCCCTGAACTCCATCTCATGTTTGGCTCTGCGTCTCTGCATTTGTTTCCATCAGCTACTGGGTGAAGTCTCTCAGATGACAGTTATGCTAGGGTCCTGTCTGCAAGCATAGCAGAATATCATTAATAATGTCTCTTTGCCCATGAGATTGGGCCAGTCATTGGTTGGGCCAACTTCTGTTCCATCTTTATTTCTACACATCTTGTAGGCAGGAATAATTGTGGGTCAAAGGTTTTATGGCTGGATTGGTGTCTCTATCCCACCATTGGAAGTCTTGTCTGGTTACAGGTGGTAGCCATTTTAGGTTCTGTATCCCCTATTGCTATGAATCTCAGCTAGGGTCACCCACATAGAGTCCTAGGAGTTTCCATTGTCCTGCATTTCTAGTTCAGATGATCACAGAAACTTATCCCCTACCCCCTACACATATTGATTCCAGTTCTCTCTCCCTCTGCCCTCTCCACACTTGATCCTTCCCCTTCTCTTCCCATTCCCTCTTCTGCTCAGCTCCATTTCTTCATCCATGCTGCCCCCACCCATGTCTATTTTATTTCCCCTTCTCAGTGAGATTCAAACATTCTCCCTTTGGCCCTCCTTGTTACTTAGCTTCTTTGGGTCTGTGGATTGTACCATGTTTATCCTGTACTTTATGGCTAATACCACTTATAAGCAAATACATACCATGTTTGTCTTTCTGTGTGTGGCTTATGTCATTCAAGATGATCTTTTCTAGACCCATCCATTTACCTACAAATTTCATGATGTGATTCTTTTTAATAGCTGAGTAGTATTCCACGTTGTAAATGTATCATATTTTCTTTATCCATTCTTTGGTTGAAGGGCATCTAGATTGTTTCCAGCTTCTGGCTATTATAAATAAGGCTTCTATGAATATAGTTGAGCAAGTGTCTTAGTGAGATATTGGTGCATCTTTTGGGTATATGTTTAGGAGTGGTAGAGCTAGGTCTTGTGGTAGAACTATTTCCAATATTCTAAGAAAAGGCCAAATTGATTTCCAAAGTGGTTGTACAAGTTTGAACTCCTATCAGCAATTGAGAAGTGTTCCCTTGCTCCACATCCTTGCCAACATGAGCCATTTGCTTACTCAGCCTTTTCCATGGGAATCAAACTCAGGTCGCTCCTCCTTGTGTGGCAAGAACAGAACCCATCTGAGCCATCTCCTCAGCCCTCATAGGATATTTTTATAGATAGCTTTGTATATACAATTTCTATTCACTCACCGTTTGCCAGAAGTGAATCTCATTTGCCCACCTCCATGCACACAAAGGAGAGGCATGGGTGCTTAGACAGTATTGGTGAGCAGACAACTAGGCAGTGAGCCACAGTTTCATCACAGTCAATGTGCACTGAGAATAAAACTGCATAATGCTATCATCTGTTTATGTTTTTTCTTTTAACACAGAGTTCCACTAAGTAGCCAAGTTGGCCCTTAACCTAACCTTCTGACTGCATCTAACCCCTAAGTGCCAAGGTTACAAACATGGGCCACTCTATCCAGTTTACAAATTATATTAACAAGTAAATGATACTGTACTGTAAGCATTTTATGTGGGTTATCTCATCTGATTTAATTTTGTAGCAGTTTAGTTGTAAGACTCAGGGGAGCTTTAGCTTACAGGGGACCTCGTGAGTGAACCACATGAAGCCAGGATCGATGCAAAGAGCAAGAGGAATTTATTGTTCCAGTGCACTGGGGTTATCACAGACCCGAAAGAGAGGTGGCAAACCCCGGCACCAGTTCAGCGAGTTTTTATATGGTTTCCAGGGGCAGAACAGAGCATCAGCAATTAGGTACAATATGATTGGTGGAACAGTGCGCCCTTTAAACTGATTGGTCTTTAGGGAATGAGGTGACAAAGACTTCCCTTGTCTGAAGGTGGGCAATGGTCAGTCCTGAGGAATGTGTCACCACCCACAGGTCCATTCCCACCCTGTGGTCTGAGAAATGCTAATTAGCCTCTCCCTGCCAGAGCGGTGTTTCATGACCTTCCCAAAGTTCCTATGCTGACCTCTTCAAAGTGACATTTTGTAAGGATTAAGCAAGGCAAACGTGGACGTGGCCAGTTTACAGCTCATGGCTGGCACATTCCACAGACACTGGACCTGTGGTGAGGTAGAACACCTAACTATGGCCAGGATGGAGAGAGAGCCAGACATGGTAGCTCATGCCTGTAACCCCAGCATTTGGCAAACTGAAGCAGGAGGATCACTGTGAATTTGAGGCTGGCTTGGACTACATAGTAAGTTCAAGGTCGGCCTCCACTCTAGCAAGACCCTGTCTCAAAAGAAAACAAAGAAAAATATCTATGGGTGGTAGTATGCATCTGTGACCTTAGTATGTGGGAGGTAGAGGCAGGAGGATTACAAGTTCAAGATCGCCTGCTGCAGCATAAATTGGAGGCCACCCTGCACTATGTGAAAACCTGTCTCAAAAATAAGGTGATAATACCAAAAACAGACAGCAAGAGTGTTGGTTAATGTACTGCTAAGCTCCTCCCAGGGACCTAGGCCAGCGGGCAGGTGTGAGCCAAGTGGCAGTAAAAGTATAACAAAGTAAAAACAAAATTCTAGGCCTTTAGGCCCAGGCTAGGGAATGTAGCCTTTGTGAAGGTATGCTAATCATAAAACAGATAGCGACATTCCTCCACTGACCTGCTTCCTGGGTTCAAAGAGTGTTCATTCAGAGAAAGTCACCCTGACCATTGCTGGAACCTGCTATGCAAATGTGCTATTGTTAGGGGCTCTTAGAAACTGTCTTGAGAAACAACCCTCACAATTACCAGGTATTCCTAGTGACTCTTGTAACTTTACACTTCCTTGTGACTCTTAACTGGTATTTTTGGTATTTTCCAACAATGCCCTTCCCACCTCCTTGAGTTGTGGTTTCTTCCTTTAAATACCCCCTTATCCAGCTACTCGGGCGCCACGGTCCTCTACCCCTGCGTGGTGTATGACCGTGGGCCTGAGAGTGCTCTTAAATAAAAATCCTCTTGCAGTTTGCAGCAAGACCATTTCTTGTGGGTGATTTTGGGGTGTCGCCTCTCCTGAGTCAGAGCGTGGGGGAGTCATCACGTTGTGGGTCTTTCAGCAGCAGTGGATAAGGAGGACCCCAGCCCTCTTCTTCTCTCATTATTTCTCTCTGTGTTCCCATGTGTTCCAGGCCCGCCTCTCTTTCTGACATCCTCTGTCCCCCCTTTCTCTGCCTCCACCCCTTTTCCAGAGCCCTGCTCCCCTCTCTTCCCACAATAAACTGCTCTTTTATAGTAGACTTTTCAAATGGCAACTAGCAACCCATCCTTTAATGCAGGAGCTTCTGGAAGCATTTTAGATTACAACCCGTACAGAAAATAATTAAAAAAAAAAAAAAAAAAAAAAAAAGAGGAACGTCCCATCATATCATACCAGCATATCAGGTTGAGTTTGCCAGAGTCTTCAATTAGAAGACCAAACAACCATCTTACAGGCTATTGGAAAGCATAAAGATAGGCATGCCTAAAATCTGACTTAACAGCTCGGTACCATTGATGTAATATGGGTGCTGCCATGTTCTGTCTACCCTCCCTTTCCCTGGAAAGCATTTTCCACTGGTCTAGACAGTTTGGCTGAATGTCCAGTTCAGGTTGATCCCCAGCCCGTGAGCCTGCCCTCTGCACAGCCTTCTGCTGCCCAGGTCTTGCCCTTTGCTCTAATTCTTGTCCACTGTCTTTCGAGTTCTGATCCAGCCTCTGTACCGGGCTTCTGCAGCGAAGCTTTCGTTACACATCTGCCTCCTGTTACTCCCAGTCACCCAGAGGATGGATGCTGAAGAGGCTGCCAGAAGCTGATAAGGAACCATAACAGATTTTGACTGAAAATGGGGAAGGAAAGGCTTAAAAAAAAAAGGGACAAAGTCAGTTGGTGGTCAAGGACAACAAGAGGCAGGGAGAAGGAAAGGGAAATAGTCTTGCATTCTAATTTCCAGTCTGCATGAATTTGTTTTCAAACCACTCATGTGGATAAATGCTCCCACCAAGTTCTCTCCATCATTGTGATGGGGACTCTTGATACAGCTTCTCCACATGTCGCTCTGTAAGACTGAGAATCCAGTGACACCTGGCCAAGAAAGAGCACCACAGTCCCGATTCCCCAGTGGATTTGGGTGTAAACCTTTGTAATGTGGGCAGGTAGGACTCCAGTGGATGGCACCTTAGGGGAACTTGCGTAAGCTTCATACACCATGGCACGGTTGCATTGATCCAAGGTCAGGGAGTGAGTAGCCCACCATGAGGAGCTGCGAATATTGACACTGCACAGAAAGCCATGCCACCTTTGAATCTGGTTCTGTTTTTCATCTAGTCAAAGGATGTACAAGAGAGCTTCTTTTCAGAGAAAGAAGGGAAGAAATGTCCCACCAAAAAGGCTCTTATTGAAGAAGCTGTAGGAATCTGTTTTCATCTTGTAGTAAAATTTCCCCTGGGGCGTCAGGGTTAGGAGCAAGACGAGATTCCGTCAGGCCCATGAGGGGCAGTCTCTGTTCATACAAGCTGTGGCCTCTGTTCCTACAGAGCCCTTCCATTGTCTGACCCCAGAAAGCCTGCTGGACAAACCAATGTGTGCTTTGTTTCTGGACTGACTTGCTTTCATTTTAAGAAGTTTACGTCATCCCGAGTCACTCGTGGTGAAGTTGATGTGCTTAGAGATATTTCCAAAGAGTGAGGAGGGCACTTTAGCACATGGTTGAAACTGACTGACAATGTGTACATTCCTGTGACCCTGTCATAGAGTCACAACTGGCGTCAGGGAATCCTCTAACAACTGCATGCATTGTGTTGAGTTGAGGATGTTGGTGTGCAAAGACACTGAGGGTTTCTAATAATCAAAGACTTCTTTTAGAGCCTCTTTTTCCTTTTTTTTTTTTAATTTTTAATTTTTTTTTAGGGGGCGATGGGTGGGGGTGGGACAGTGTCTATGTAACCCTGGCAGTCCTAGAACTTGCGATGTAGACCAGGCTGGCCTAGAGCTCACAGCGGCCACCTGCCTCTGCCTCCCCAGTGCTGTAATTAAAGGCATGGGCTACCACACCTACAACTTTTTTTTTCTTGATACAACTTTGCCATAATTCATAAAATAAATGTTCAGAAGTCCATCAACACACTTTATCTAGATGAAAACCAAGGCATTCTTCTTTGTGACTTTGATTTTATGTACACAAAGTAAGGCCAACTCAAGAATCAAGAATTTGTCAGGAATGAAAGGGCAGTGGCAACTCTCACCGCCAGCCTAAATGAAAAGTGCCTTGTCTTCTTTTTATTTTTTTCCCATTTTTTAAAAGATGTATTTATTTATTATATGTAAGTACACTGTAGCTGTCTTCAGACACTCCAGAAGAGGGCATCAGATTTCGGTACGGATGGTTGTGAGCCACCATGTGGTTGCAAGCCTTCCTTGATGTTGTCAACCTCTCTGTCATGTTTGTTTATTTGTTTGTTTTAAAGTGCACTGTAGCTATCTTTAGACACACCAGAAGAGGGCATCAGATCCCATTACAGATGGTTGTGAGCCACCATGTGGTTGCTGGGAATTGAACTCAGGACCTCTGGAAGAGCAGTCAGTGCTCTTAACCGCTGAGCCATCTCTCCCAGCTTCCCTCTGACCTGTTTTAACACAGACTTTTGCTTTTACCAGAACAGTTGTACCTGGTTGGGGGGAGGGGGGAGGGGGAATCACAAAGCAGGTAGAGATGAAGACAGAGGTAAGATTGAGCTGAAGTATTGCTGAGAGAGGCCTTAGGTTTCTTTGGATCACACTCATGAGGCAAATACAACAATGATGCGCATAAACCCTCAGCAAGAGTAGTGGCTGCTGCTGTGTTCCATGGAAAAGCTCTAGCAGCCTCAGGGTTTGCCTCTCTTTCTATTCCGGTTCGAGGATCAAGTGTCCGGTTTCAACAAATCACTTTGCCCTTTACCTCTGTATTTTTGTTATGAGCTCAACTTGATTTTTCTCTGACCACCAAGGTCCCAGTTGCACCACCAGATGTCAGCCTTGACCTTGCTGGTGCCTTCAGGAGGCTCTGAGGAAATTAGAGACACAGGAGTCTGCCTCCAGGAATGACTCAAAGGGAACTCTCATAGAGGAGAGCCAGAAACAGCATCGGCGGCAAAACCTCCGAGGCTACAGACTGCTACAAACTTGGAGCAAACGTGTGTGTGTGTGTGTGTGTGTGTGATATACTTTATTGAACAAACCTCTATCATGTGGCCACTGTAAGCTGGGGTTTAGCCATTTCCTTGATTCATTTCCTAAACTGAAGCTTTGTAAGGAGGCTAGAAAAAATAAATATGTTTTAAAGAGACTCTTAGGTCTCTCAATGTGTCAGTTAGGCTATTCAAACCATAGATCCCCAAGAAATAGAAATCACCCTAGGAATCTCATACTGGAAGGAGGAAACAGCTCCAGGGGAGCCAGACGTGAGAATTTGTCTCCCTCCCCAAAGATTTCCCATAGCTTACAGGACGACAGTGAAGCCCAGACTATTCTGGGTGGGCGGGGCTATGCATCCACTGTTACTGCTTAGATGTGCATGACAATGGCCAGCTGTCTAAACTCTAATCTCTTCTCATTCAGGATCCCAAAGAGTTGGGAGGGCGCTGAGTCTCTTTGTCTTTCTCCTGCAGTTGCCTAATTGAGGAAGGAGAAGGTAGCTGAACTGTCTGGTACTTCAAGGTTTCCTTGTTTGTTTGTTTGTTTGTTTGTTTCCCACCAGCTTGGTTTCAGACCCAGGACTTGGAACTAAGGAGTATATTTACATATCAAAGCAGACCTGGCCTCCAGGTTCACCCAGCCTCCCTTGGTCTTTAAGAGGCATCCCCTGCACACCAATCTTGAACTTTCCAGCCCAGGGGCAGGGCTGACTTTTCCCTAGCGGCTCTTCCCTATAAAATTCAGACTCCAGAGGGTGGGGAGGAGGAGCCAGGGATCAGAAACAGCAGCATTGTGGGTAGGTAGCGACCCACCCCTATAATCCCAGCTGTCAGGAGGCTGAGGCAGGAGGGATGAGTTTATAGACAGTGTAGGGTCAGTAAGACCCTGTCTCTAAAACATAAATTTAAAAATTTAAAACGTGTTTTGCTCTCCAGGAACAAGTCTTATTCTAGATTTTTCTTCCCCATTAAGTGCATACCATGACCTTGTGCTCTTGGCCCTTGCCCATAAACTGGGAATTTTATGAGTACTTATAATGGAATTGTTGTAAACCTTCCATAGAAAACATTTAGCAAAGCATATATTTAGACTGCAATAAATACTCTATGTTATTTCATGTGCAAGTGTGGGGCTTGAGGCCCTGTGCAAGCTGAACAAGTTTCCTAGCACTGAACTATACCCACTGCCCCAGCATTTACCTACTACTGCTCGGTTCTTCTTTTTTCTTTTCTTTTTCTTGTTTTTGTTTTGTGTTGTTTTGGTTTTGGTTTTAAGATGTATTTATTTTATATATGTGAGTAAGCTGTTGCAGTCTTCAGGTACACCAGAAGAGGGCGTCAGATCCCATTACCGATGGTTGTGAGCCACCATGTGGTTGCTGGGATTTGGACTCAGGACCTCTGGAAGAGCAGTCATTCTTTTCTTTTTATTGGCAGCGGCTGGCTATGTGTCCCAGGCTGCTCTCAAATTCCTGAGCCTCCTCCCTCAGCTTCCTGAGTGTTAGGTGGGTGTCACTAGGTTTGGTTTCTATTGGCTGATAGGTTATTTCTCCACTGGTGAAATGAGCCCATTCAAGCCAGATTAGATTATATACAGGCAGGTTTATTGAAAAGCTGCTCTAGGGTCCAAAGCCATCATGGGGAGAGAGAAGTGGGGAGCGGGGAGAGAAAGAAAGGGCATGCACTGGCTGCAGAGAGAGGAGAGGGAGGGAGAGGAAGAAAGGGAGGGAGGGAGGGAGAGAGAGATCTCTGTGGGAAGAGCAGCCCAGCACCTGGGATGGAACGTTCAGGGTTGGGGGGTAGGATAGACGAAGTAGGGACTGAGGGATGCTGGGAGAACCTGGAGACGAGCTATGCTTTGATATGTAAAATATGTCCTCAGTTCCTTATCCCGGGGTGGGGGCAGGGAGTCAGAAACCACACCTTGGCTATTTCTAAGAATGTTTCTCTGACCTCAAAATGACTACCTGAACCAGCAAATATATAAGGTGTCCAGTGAAAAATCTTAAAATGTTCTGTTAAGTTTGCTGCTTCCTCCTCTTGTGGACCCAGCCAGGAGAGTGTGCCTGACAAGAAACAGGCAAAGAAGCCTCTAAGTGAATAAATAGGAAAGGGACTGGACTATTCGGTACTTGTGATACACTTGTGATATGAAGAAACCAAACAAATGTTAATGAAGTAAGATGGGCCCCTGCGTTCTAGAACCTTCTACCATGTCGGGCATGTAAAGTGCTAGTTTTCACAGTGGATGCAGCTCATAGTGGTGGTGAGAAAAATCTGCAAACACAAGCGTTCCTTGTGTCCCTCAACTCACTGACAGGCCTCCGCAGCCTCCCATGTTCCTCAGAGCTAGCTGTGTTTGTTTATGTCGGTCTCTGCTGTTACATATCGGATCTGGGACTTTTCCTGCTTAATATTTAACTTGCCCCGGGGTTCCTGTGCCACACAGCTCATGGACTAGCAGGGTTGAGTTTAAGGACTCCGTGTTTGCTGTCTTAGCCTGCACTGCCGCAGAAACACAGATTTTTTTTTTCTTTTTTCTATTTTTAATCAGGTCTTGTTCTGTGTCAGCCACCCGTACCTAAACAAGGTCGATATAAAAGTTACAGCAAATTAGACAAAGCCCAGGCTATCCGATGCTCCGCCCAGTCAGACTGGACCGCCAGGTGCCACTCTCCACCTTCATTAAGCCCTTGTTAGGAATCTTTGTGGACCCAAGCATAGCAGACTTCCAGAAATGGGCTTAATATTTAACCCCAAGGGAGCAAAGAACAATAAACATGAAATAAAGTCTCACGAAGCTACAAAAGAGTCACGCAGGGAAAAACTGTCAAGTCCTGGGAGGAAGGAGAGGAGACCTTGTAAGGTCTTGACCTAACGCGTCCTTATTCTGCTGGGTGTTTTGATAGATGTTCCCAGCAAGCAGCAGCCGGCGCTTTTACTATCTGACCACAGAAAGCCTGTGTGAACAGAAGCGCTGGGAGGTGGTGTGCCTTACGTCATCCCAGCACGAATCTCCAACACCTCTAGACTAGTCCGCCCCCGACGAATGATGTCTCAACTAAGATGTGCTCAGGACAAGCCGCTTCTCTGTAATCAAAACTGAATCTCCAACATATCCGGAGAGTGTAGCTGTGGGATATACCATACTGCAGCTGTACACATGTCAATCACTTTATTGCTTCCCTAACAGGCTGTAAAAACTCTTTGGAATCTGATAGGGCAGGACCTAGATACTGCTATCTAGCCTTGTGTGGCAATGATTTTACGTGGAATGTTTAAGCACGCACTTAGTGTGTGCATATGCTGTTTATGTGTGGGTGCACATATGTCACAATGCAGGTGTATATAGAGGTCAGAGGACAACTTGTGGTCCCCTGGTTTTCTCCTGCTACTAAGTGGGTTTTTATAGGGGCTTAAATTCATTCACCAAGGTCAGTAGTAATAAATTATTTCTCTACACTGGACAAGTAAGTCGATTCAAAACATTAAAATATGTATAAATGTAAGTTTATTGGGAAGGGGCTCCCTGGTGGTTGAGTTCATGGCCCCAAGGGAAAAGGCGGGATAGTCATCATGGGAACGGACACAGAGGGGAGGGGAAAAAGAAAGAGAGAAAGCATGTGTATAGAGAGAAGGAAAGGGGGAAGACAGAAGAGGAGGGGGTCGGAGGCCAAAAGGTCTGATTATATAGGGAAGAGCCTCAGGGGGAAGGGCAGCCCAGCCCCTGGGCTGGAAAGTTCAGGGTTGGGGGAGGGATATGCAGGGTTGGGACTGAGGAATGTTGGGAGAGCCTGAAGGCGAGGTCTGCTTTGATATGTAAAAATATTATGCATCTCAGTCCCTTGTCCCTGGGTCTGAAGACAAACAGTTAGTAAGGCTCTTTACCTGCTGAGCTATCTCACCAGCCCTACATTTTAAGTTTTGATGGTTATACTTGGTTAGTTATTTCTACATAATTTAAACATTTAGCTGATTAAGATTTTAATTTAGGCAGATGTGGTGGTGGCCTGGCTCTAATCCCACAGTATGTGGCCCGCTGAAGAAGCTGGAGGGTCAGGAGTTCAAAGTCATCTTCAGCCTCCTATCAGTTTTTAGGCTAGCCTGGGCCACATTAAGAACCTGTGTATATAAGAAACAAAACAAACCAGCACAAACAACCAGGGGCTGAAGAGATGACTCAGCTCTTTAGAGTACTGGCTGCTCTTAGAGAGGACCCAGGTTCATTTCCCAGCATCCACAGGGTGGCTCTGAACTCCACCTGGTGGGTCTGTAACTCCAGTTCCAGGGAGATGCAATGCCTTCTTTGATCTCTCTGGGCATCAGTCAAGCATGTGATGCAGACAGAACATTTATACACATAAAATAAACATTTAAGATCTGAAATAAGAGAAAACAATTATAAAAATTTTATAGCTATTTTATTTGCTTTCTTATATTCTACCCCCTCCCTTCCAACCCTTATTCCCTCTATACCCCAATACCAGGTAGGATAGAAAGGTTAGTCTAGAAATGAGGTGTAGGTCTCTTTAAACTACTTCCTACTGGATAGGAACATTGAGTTCCTTGGAGGAAAGTCCAATCTTTGTCTAGTTAGGAAATGTCCAATTTCTTCTTATCTTTTTTTTTCTCTAGACCATCAACAACAGCAGGAGCAGGAACCATCAGGAGAAACAGTCACACACACACACACACACACACACACACACACACACACACACACCCCTCCTTCAAAGTTCCCTCTCAGGGCTGTGGCCTTTATACTCTTTCCATATTCCTCCTAGGAATTATACTATCAGCAGCCGGCAGAATCATACCCCAGCCAGAGCAGGCATGAGACAATTAGTCTGCTGCTGTGGACAATCAGAAGCAGCCCCATATTCCACTCCTGGGGTTAAGACAAAAGCATGTTCATATAAGATAATAAAATTCTCACTTCAGAGCCGGGCGTGGTGGCGCATGCCTTTAATCCCAGCACTTGGGAGGCAGAGGCAGGTGGATTGCTGAGTTCGAGGCCAACCTGGTCTACAAAGTGAGTTCCAGGACAGCCAGGGCTACACAGAGAAACCCTGTCTCGAAAAAACAAAAACAAAAACAAAAACAAAAATTCTCACTTCAGAAATAAGTATACCAAAAATACCAAGATGATTTGCCAAGTCCTGCATAGCCTTGTGGAAGGGTCAGCATGGAGCAGAGCTGGTCATGGGCTTCCATGAGTGTTGCTGGTTGCTAGGCGTAAGGTAAGGCTTGTTTGTATAATAATGTATTACACTTCATGTTCCTCCTTCGGGAAATATTCTCCCTGTCAAGGTCCATGATAATTAGAAACAGCAGGAGTCCAAGAGTTAAGGGTGTCTAAAGATCCTCAGACATGGTAAATACTGTGACCTTTAGGACAGCCCTTAAGACTGTGGGAAAGAACTCTGAAAACATGAGTTCATGAATGTATAGCTTTTCAACTGTACAAAATATAAGGATGCAATATGAAATGTATAAGGGGCTTCATGGACCTAAAAGAACAAAGGCAGCTGCATTAATGAACCAGCTTGTCAGGAAGATACAAAGGCAGGCAGATTTCTGAGTTCAAGGTCAGCCTAGGACAGAACAAGTTTATGCCCAGGCTTGGTGAGGATGGGATTTTACCCAGCTAAATTTATTGTTTGTGTGCACAAAGGTAGGCAGATCTCTAAACTCATTTGCTATGTTTAAAAACAAAACAAAACAAAACAAAACTTGCTGTCTCTTTCTAAGGATCAAGAGGCTAAGGTCATAAAATGCTGATTTGTGGGATAGTTAAAAGGGAACCTGGGTAAATGACTAAATGTGTAAATAAAAGACTGGGCTTTGTGCTTCGAAAGCTACCCAGAGAGAATTGTTTGGAGAGCAAACATAGCTCTTTTTGAATTTTTCTAGCAGAACTCCTCACTTTGGTCAGAAAAACCAAGAGCTATCCAGTTATTACTATTCTTTACGATTTTTTTTTTTTAAAATCAGGATTTCTGACTTTAGTTGGAAAACCCAAAAACTATCCTAGAGATCTGTTACAGCTCTTTTAGCATTTTTCTAGCAGGATTTCTGACTTTGGTCAGAAAGCCCAAGAGCAGAGGTCAAAATTAGGTTTTATTCTTTGACCCGTCCAGCAGGTCCAGTTATTCGAGGGTCTCGAGGGGACCTTCTCCTAAGAACCAAATGGGGGGTAGAGAGAGACGAGGGTCTTGTGCGAATAACGACACGGAAACGTTCTGAATTGCATCAAGACCCCACTGTATTGAGAAAGGCCCAAGGCTTAAATGCACAAGCAAAAGGGGAAGTACAGGTACTTATCAGCAGGAGGGTTGGGGCAATACAAGCAAAAGGAGAAGTACTTATAAGTGGGAGGGGGGCAATAGAAATTTTTTCTTTTGGCAGCTACAAGGGGAAGCAGGAACTTGGTGGTATCAGGGTGTGGTCAGGACATCGGTGATGATTTAGGGCTGGAACATTCTGTGGCTGTTCTCGGAATGGTGTGTCGGTGGCCCGCTTTTGACCCCCATTTCTTCTTGGGGGTGGGGGTGGGGGGAGAAGCCCAATTCAGAGATCAGGACAATTGTGTTGTCTCAATGGCTCCCAACAATTCTTCAGGATCCATCCATCTTGTTATTAAGAAGGCCTCTCACTTGGCTGGAAACTAGCCACACAAACCAGGCTGGCTGGCCAGGGCGCCCCAGGAGTCTGCCTGCCTCATCTTCACAGTAATAAGCTTACAGACATGTGCCACTGTGCCCAACTTTTTACATTTGCTCCTGTGTTCAAGCTCAAGTCCTGACCCTTATATGACAAAGAACCTTACCAAGTAAGCACCATTCCTCAACCCAAAACCTTCTCTGTGTTCTAAAAATCTCAGCTTCAAACTAAATTGAAGTCTCTGAAAGATACAACACAACACAAACACACAAACAATGCCTAGGCAGCAGCCTAAGTCTACAGCTCTGTTCCCAGGACATTTGGAAAGCCTGTTGACAGGAGAATAGATAATTCATGACCAGGAAAATGTATAAATTTGTGAGGAAAAAAAATCTCTGGGTATAAAAATCTGAGAAGAAATAATGCAATGCCAGGTAAAAATCTAGTAAACCCCAGAAAAATTATAATGAACTCAATGACCCTACTGTAAAGATCTTAAAAAACAAAACCACTAAGAACAAAATAGCTGAAGAAGAATGGCAATTTCCACATCATCACTGTATGTTCTTTGGCAGGGGAAGGGGGGGGATATAAATGTAAACTGCTAGAATAATACAACAAACTAAAACAAGACAAAAAAAAGAAAAAAAGAAAAATGACCAACAGTGTGGACAACTGTCAGCATTCTTGAGTTGGGCAGTGCTATATAGCATTCTGCCACTTCTTTTCTGTTTTTCCTTTTCTCTTTTGACAGGCTCGCTGGTAACTCATGTTGGCCTCGAAGTCATGGCAAACTTCCTAATCAGCTTCAGCTTCCTGGAATACAGGCAGGAGCCATGTCTGGTCCCATGATTTCATATTTCCCCATCAGTGGAGAAAAGACTTCTAGGAGACAGACAGTTCTATAGTTGACCACTGAAGGATTAGACAGTGGATGCAGAGACATGCCTTCAGTGTTCCTAGGGCCCACATTCTATGCCTAATACCCAAGTCCTCAGTAAGATTTCTTGAGTGAATGAGTGAATGAAGTAGATTAATGACAGCAAAATCTAATGTCTTTTGATTGACATCTCAATATACATCTGAAAAGATACTCTCTCCTACACTTGTACGTAATTCCCCAACACAGAATTATATATTTATCAATTGATAGAAAAATTCATAAGAAATTAGAAGCACAGGGTAACCCCCTTCCAACAATGACCTTCATGATCTGAAGTTTCCTAAGAAAGATAAAAGCTTCCCCAAACTGACTGAGTAGAATTTCATTTCTGTAGAGCTAGAATATTGCTGATTCAAGGCCAAAATTATCCTGGGTGTTCCCATCAGTAGCCATTTATCATCTATCTATATCTGATCTTCCACACTTTTGTAAAGAAAAAAAAAACTGCTTACTTTGTGTGTGTGAGTGTTTTGTTTGCACAGCAGAAGAGCTTATTGGATCCTATGGGACTACAGTTGTAGATGGTTGTAAGCCAACATGTGTATGGTAGAATTGAACTCAGGACCACTGAAGAAGAGCCAATGCTCTTAACTCCTGAGCCATCTCTCTGGCTCCTGGTCTTCCATTCTTTTAACTTTTAGTTAACATTTGCGGGGACTAGAGAGATGGTGCAGAGGTTAAGAGTACTGGCTGTTCTTCTAGAGGTTTTGAGTTCAATTCACAGCAATCATTTATAATGAGATCTGGTTCTCTCTTCTGGCCTGCAGGAGATGCACACATGCAGCAGAACACTGTATACATGAGTAAATACATCTTTAAAAAATTGTGGATGCCACTAGATTGACTCTGAGACCCTTAGTATACAGTTCCCTGCTTTGCTGTAACTGCCTGTCTGATAACCACATTGAGGTACCTAAAGGCACTGTCTTAGGACTTTTTTAAAAAAATATTTATTTTGTGAACCTGAGTGCGCGCGCGCGCGTGCGCACACAGTGTATGTGTTTGCAACACTGCTATAGGTACCTGCAGAGTCCAGATGACGACTTGGGATCCCTAGAACTACAGTAACGGGTGCTTGTGAGCTGGCCAACATGGTTGTTGGGAACTGAATTAGATGTCTCTGCAACGGCAGCAAGTACTTGCAACCACTGACCCATCTCTCCAGCCTCCCCTGCCTCTTGTTTTGTGACAAGCCCATGTAACCCCTTGCCACTGTGAAACATGTCATTTGGGTCAACTTAACTCCCACGTCCTGGATAATGTCACTCATGACTTGATAAGCATAGATTCTCCTATTCACTTTGGAGAACAGATCTGCGCTTTGTCGAGTCCTCTGCATAGAGAGGCAGTGCTTTGGCACCAAGTAAGTATGGAGGCAACTTTTCTAATGCAGTTTTCCAGGCAGAAGACACTCAGAAACTATCACTGAGCATACCCATAAAGAAACTTGGTTACTCTTGCAAGTAAGACAGAATCCCATGCGTTTTCTCTATTCAGTCAGAAGATCACTTTGAGCCGGGCGTGGTGGCGCACACGCCTTTAATCCCAGCACTCGGGAGGCAGAGGCAGGCGGATTTCTGAGTTCGAGGCCAGTCTGGTCTACAAAGTGAGTTCCAGGACAGCCAGGGCTATACAGAGAAACCCTGTCTCGAAAAACCAAAACAAAACAAAACAAAAAAAAAAAACCAAAAAAACAAGATCACGTTGATGTGAATAAAAAATGGCCAGTTTGTTTTCAAAGAGAGAAAAAGTCAGCACTTGGTAATTTTTAAAAATGTAACATTTATTTCATGCTACTGTGTTTTCATACAATCATCTTAAGTATTATGGTACAGTTTTATTAAAGATAGCAAATCACACTCAAGAAATTTTAAAATAAAGCCATATATTAAGTACTTTTAAACTTATTTAACAATACTATATGCGATCTTTGACGGCAAACTTCATTTTGGCATACAGCTCATTTGTCCTTTTGGTTCTGCAGTGAAGAAATATGCATCATACCTGAAGTTCAGGTGGCAGGAAATCATTATTAATGTCAATCATCAATTTCAACCAGTCAGAAACACCACAGTGCTCTGGAGTTATTCTGATCATTTATAGTCAAAGTAAAACAGAATTCATAGCAGCCAGAGTCAGTACCAAGGGTTCAAAATTGGCCTTGAAGTTGACTATCTCCACAATACATTTGAAAGGAAAGATTTGGAAACTCAGGAAATCCATTTGAATAGAAAGCAGTGATATTCTTAACCTGGTGTCTGTCCTTCCAAAGCAGAGGCACCTGTCACGTGATCTATAAAGTCAGCCACACCTCATCTAGGCAAAGATGGCTGATCTTCCTCACATTCCCTTCCATTTCTCAATGAATTTCCTTATTATGTCTTTTGGGTATCACATGTAGCCCAGGCTAGCCTTAGATGTGGTGATCCTTCTGTCTCTGCAGTGCTTCGATTAGAGGTGTGAGATACTAGACCTAATAAATTAGTTTTTAGATAGGGTCTCTGTGTATAGCCAGGATAGCCTCAAATTCCATTCTCCAGCACGAATCTTTGTGCTGTGAGCCACCCTGCCCAGTTGTAATTAAACTTCAGAAGGCAGAAACAGTAAAAAAGATAATGCAGTTTTCATTTTAATAAAAAAAAAGCCCTTCTAATTCATATACTGTGTTAATGAAGAAACAAAAAACAAAATCTGTCTTTCTATCATCAAAACATAAACACCACACACAAACAAAAAAAAGAGTCTAGAATTTCTTATCTAGTTTTGTTTTTGAGACAAAGTCTCTGTAGTCCAGGCTGGCCTCTCACCACAACTCTCCTGTCTCCACTTCCTGAATACTGGGATTATAGGTGTGAGCCTTCTTGCCTGGCTTTGAAAATACATTTTATAAGGGAACAAGGAAGAATATGTCCAAGATGCGCAGTTAAATGTTATCTCAGGCAGTGAATAAGTAAATACCGTTTCCTCTTTGAAGATCACAGACACAAATCCACATGAAGACCAAACTCATTTAAACAGGCATGGTAGCTCGGGCCTATAATTCAAGTCCTCAGGAGGCTGAAGCAGGAGGATGGCTATGAATTTAAGACTAGCCTGTGCTATACTAGAAGTTCCTGGCCAACTTGGAATACATACAGAATAAGACCTTGGTATTTGAAACAAATAACAATAGCAGATGATCCTCCCCCTTCTCTTCAAAGATCCCTGATGCCACTTTTGAGTCCACAGTGCCATAAACCTGTTTCAGCTGAATGACTTTATCCCACAGAAGAATCTACTGTGACAGGGATGGAAGGCAAGAGACTCAAGGAATTCGGCCAAGCTGCACAAGTCTGGGTATAGTCCAAGATTGTTTTATGCCTCATTCACTAATCAATGAGATGATTAAACTGTGTTCTACCCAGCCCAAGCAGCACTGACATTTTAGGACCCATGGACTTGGAAGGTTTTGTTATAAACCAGCCTTCAGGTACATCTCACTCCCATCCAATGGCTGGGTAAGAATTTGATTCGAGAGTCTAAAGCGTTCAATAACTGCATTAAACTAATAATGGCTCCTCTGTATTTATTTTTAGAGAATTAAAATTGGCCACAGATTCTATGCAGGTCTTCTCATAAAAGGTACTGCTTATTTCTCTGTTCCTGGACTCTGGGCTGGTTTTATTTATTAACCCATTTTCAAGTATTTATTCACTTTAATTATATGTATATGGATGTTTTGCATTATATCTATATTTGTGTACCATGTGCGCCCCTGGTACCCAAGAAGATCAGAAGAGGGTGTCAGATCTTGTGCCACTAGAGCAATGGACTGTTGTGAGCCATTATGTAATTTTAGGAAGCAAACTCAAGTCCTCTGGAAGAGCAATCTAGGCTCTTTGCCACTGTGCTCTCTCTCCAGCTAGCTGTTTGAATTGAAGAAAGTCAAAGTGTTTCGTTTCTGAGCTACAGAAGAGAAGGTTGCAGGTTGTCTCTAGATTGTCTGGAACTACACGACCTGGAACTGTGGCTTGGAGTGGTTTGCATGAGGCCATCTGTGTTAGACGGATTTCTCTCACTATAACAAGATACCTGTGGTAATTACCTGATAAAGAGAAAAGGGTTATTTTTGGCTCACAGTTTTTGAGATTTTAGTCCATAACTGATTGGCCCCATTCGGTACTAACTCACCAGTGAGGCATGTGATAAGTCAGGACACTGTGTAGGAGCAAATGGTCAAACCAAATGACTTGTCTCAGGGCCAAGAAATAAATGATGAAAAAAAGCTGGGGTCCCACAGTCCCACCAGGGGCAAACTCCCCAGGTCCCTGCAGTTCTCTCATCAGGTCCTACCACTTCTTCGTTTGCATCTTTGAGGCAATATTTTATGTGGTCTCAGACTTGCTTTGTTACCAAGGATGTCAGTGAATTCCTGATCCTCCTGCCTCCTCCACCCACCGAGTGCTGAAATGTGTGGCTGGTTCTACCTTGTCCCAGTGTTGCCACCCTAGTGAAAAGAACTTATTAACACATGGGACTTTGGGAGACAGACATTCAAGAATCAAATGACAGCAGCTTCCAAGAACAAAAGGCCTCCGACAACTAGCTCACCGAATACAAACGTGTGTGTAGACCTCCTGGCACCTTTGGAGCAGTGGTTGGTCACATCAGCCAAATGCTGACAACCCTCAGAGTCGTGAGCAAATAAAAGGAGCTATTGTGTGATATAGTTTGGGGGTTGCCCATCAGACAACAGTAAGTAGCTAATGTACTATTTTGGGCAAGGAACAGGTGAAGGCTAGACTTTGGGTACCAAACAGTCCTCGATCTGCAGATGCTGAGCGTCTACTGAGGGAGACAGGCATGTGACCAAGCAAGGACATTCTAAAAGTGACTGTGCTCTAATAGAGGTTTGGATGGGATTTATTGGTCTGTAGGAATTTGGAGAATTTAAAATAGGAACATCTTTGGGGATGTGGCAAAGATTTCTCTAAGATGACACACACACACACCCAAAGGAGCTAATAAAAATAATCGGGGGGAGGGGGTGGGCACAAAGAGGGAGAAGTAACATTCTAAAAATAAGATAGCACATATGCAAATACTGAATGAGTCCAACAGGGCTCTAGGGGACCACGAGTATTTATTAATTATTTTATGAGGCTGTGTGTGTTTGCATGTGGAGGAAGGAGCGAGGGAGAGAAAGAGAGAGAGAGAGACAGAGAGAGAGAGAGAGACAGACAGACAGACAGAGAGAGAAAGAAAGATTAATTCCCCGAGGTAGGAAGATTAGTATGAGTTTGAGGACAGCCTATGCTACACAGCAATAGCTTTTTAATTTTTTTTTTTTTATTTTTTGGTTTTTTGAGATAAGATTTCTCTGTGTAGCCCTGGGTGTCCTAGAACAAGCTCTGTAGACCAGGCTGGCCTCTAACTCACAGAGATCTGCCTCTACCTGTCTCTGCCTCCAGAGGGCTAGGGTTAAAGGTGTGCACTATGACCACCAACACCCTATCTTTTTTTTTTTTTTTTTTTTTTTTTTTTGTACCTTGTTTGTTCTCAGTTTCCTTGTCTATGAAAAGAGGACGTGTGTAGGTAACAGTGCCCAAAATGAGTTAGGAGAGCACATCATGGTGGCGAAGGATTATCCTCATGGGGTTAAGAAAGGGAGACTCGCCGGGTGTGTTGGTACACACCTTTAATCCCAGCACTCGGGAGGCAGAGGCTGGCGGATTTCTGAGTTCGAGGCCAGCTGGTCTACAAAGTGAGTTCCAGGACAGCCAGGGTTACAGAGAAACCATGTCTCGAAAAACAAACAAACAAAAAATAAAAAAGAAAGAAAGAAAGGGAGACTCACTGTGACTATATCACATCCTGTAGGGAGACCCGCCAACTGTCACCAATACCCTATCTTTAAAAAAAAATGTTCTCGCTGGTGAGATGGCTCAGTGGTTAAAGAGCATCCACTTCTCTTCGGGAGGTCATGAGTTCAAATCCCACCAACCACATGATGGCTCACAACCACCTGTAATGAAAAACAAATAAGAAATCTTTAAAAAAAAAAAAAAAGTTCTCAGCCAGGCAGTGGTGGTGCACACCTTCAATCCCAGCACTTGGGAGGCAGAGGCAGGTGGAATTCTGAGTTTGATGCCAACTTGGTCTACTGAGTGAGTTCCAGGACAGCCAGGGATATACAGAGAAACCCTGTCTCGAAAAACAGAAGAAAAAAAAATATTCTCTGGCACTTGGTCTTTAAACTGGGGATAAGAAGAACCCTAAGAGGTCAGCCAAACTGTTCTTCACTCCCTCTCTGACAGACAGGGGCTTCTGAGGTTCTGAGTTTGGCTAAAGGGAAATGATAGGATCTAGGGTTCAAGGCAAAGGGCATTTGGAGGTGAGCAGCAAGAAGGATGTAGTAACCCACAAGTACTCCTGCTATCTTGACAGGCAAGGAACACCAAAGACAGAAACTAGCTGAGATTCATCTTCTAAGGTGCTATCGCATCCGAATGTGGGGCTGTGAGCCTGTGTTAGCCCGAGTGTGGGGAGTGTGGGGAGTGTGGGGCTGTGAGTATGTAATCTTACTTAGGAAGTACAGAATCAGGAGCTTGACACTGTCTTAAAACCAACCAACCAAACAGACAGACAGAAATTCAAGCCATGTGGTAAGGCCTCCTATTTAGTAGCCGGGCTGTTTTGAGCATATGACGAACCAACCCACTTAGGAACAGCGTTCGTCATTCACAAGATGGATGATGATGATGGCCCTCACCTCTTAGACCAATAAAACAAGAACAACAGCAAAGTAACCATAAGATCAATAAAACAAGAACAACAGCAAAGTAACCATAAGGTCTTAGCACACCGGAGCGAAGGCTAAACGCAAGGCCTCTAAAGAGGAAGTCTGGGCAGAAAGGCAAGGGGTTGGAGCACTGGAGAAATGCACTGTAGTACATGGTAGTTACAGCAGGTGCTCCAACTTGAAGACCACTGAATTTGCTCAGACCTAGTCTCCCCACTTGAAAAATGAAGGTAATAATATCTATCTTAAAAGGGTGTGAGGAGGAGCAAAGGAGAACGCCGTCAATAAATGCTACAGCAACATAAACAAAAGACTGACAATAGTAATATCAGCCATCCCCATGGCACTTCAAAATCTTGTTTTCTTACTAAAGCTAGAAAAGTTGGATTAACGTGTTAATAAAATCCACTCTACTAATACCAATACATGATTATCACATCTCATTAAGAAATCACTTAGGCATAACTCTATGGCATTACCATCTTGTTAATGCATAACTAGAAAGTTGCATCTCTGTCAAAATTCACTATGTAAAATGGCTCTCATTTGGCACTCTGAGGAATATCCTCTACATACCAATACCCCAATGCACTTCCTTGTCTCCATTTTTGTTTTGTTTTGTTTTCACACAGGGTCCCCTTTGAACACCTGATCTTTCTGCCTCCACTTCCTGGGTGCTGGGATTACAGGAACATGCTACGATATCTGGTTCAAAGGAAGTCTTTTCTAGATCAAGAAAATATTCGTGAGATGAAGAAATCTAAACCAAGATGGAGCTTGTAGTGGCAAGCAGATCCCTAAATTGGCATCACATCCCATGACACGAGAAGGCTTGTAAAAATCCAGGCTAAGAAGGCATTTGGAGTTTCAAGTTTTGTCCCACTAAAGCCAAGTCCCTTAAATGTGGACACTTGCCAAGTGCAATCTTGCCAGAGACTCTGAGTCTTACACAGGTAAGGACAGACCTCTTTGCTTTCACGATCAGTATATTTCACGTGAACACCAAAAAGCTACTGGAGTTGACTTATAAGGCAAAACCACACAGATCCAGTGAGAGCAAAGAGGGGCAGGCGGGTTGGTGGTGGCATCCCTTGTCTATTCCCATCACCCACGGCACAGTGGTCTGTTTTATCTTTCACCTCAAGATGCAACTGAAACAGGCTAAGGTGAAAGTTGGTGACAAAGGCAGAAATTAAGAAGTCAATAGCTGGGGGCTACCTAGCAAGACCTTTTCAAAACAAACAAACAAACAAACAAACAACAACAACAAAACCCCTAAAACAGAGGAAGAAAGTTTACTTTGTGATGACTGCTTCTAAGGTGTTGAATGCTTTAAGGACATTCTTGGAAATTTGTGTTAGCTGGCCACATTTCTGGGGATGCTACTTTTATTTTAAGCTGGATGAAATCTAGACCTACCTAAACAGATTCAGACTAATATTGGTAAAACCTTTTTTTTTTTTTTTTTTTTTAAATTAATGTGGGGTTTCACTATGTTGCCCAGGCTCACATTACTACCAGAACTCAAGTGATCATCCTCCTGCCTCAGCATCCTAAGTAGCCCAGATTGCAGGTGCTGGTTCCTTATTCTTACCACACAAGCACAGTAGGCATGACGTAAAATATGTAGTAACTATTCTATGACCTTCTAAAAATGGCATTTTTCCATGTTGCTAATTTGGTTTCACAACAACTTCCCGAAAACATGAAGAACAATGATTGAGAACTCTAAACTGGGCTTTGGTGCGTGTGTGTGTGGTGTGCATGTGTGTGTGTGTGCATGTGTGTGGTATGTGCACTTGTGTGGAAAGATCCCGAGTGTGGTTTTTGAGACAGGCACTCACACTGTTAGTAGACGCTTGCCTTGAATTTGCAGCACTTCTGCCTTGCCCTCCTGAATGCTGGGATTATAGACTTGAGCCACCAAGCCCCTGCTGTGTTTTGGTTTTTAAAGATATGTAACCTGGTTCTTCCACATTCAAACAGCGTATGAAAGACAAGGTGCATATGATCAGAGAAAAGATCTGCAATGTCCCAATTATCCATGTGCCTGGCAGCCTTGCCTCGCCACTGTTGTGTTGTTCTGGGATAGGGGACAAGCAGGGATGTCTCTGTGCTCAGCAGTCCAACTCCTCCATGACTTCCATGACAATTGTCCTTGGGCCTGTCAGAATCAGATTGCTCACGGTGCGGTAGTCTACATTCAGCACGTTGAGGCCATTGACAGAGACGACAAACTGACAGACCTGAGGGAATGATAAAAAGAAAGGTCAGTTTGGGTTGAGGCTACAGCTCAGTTGTTAAATTGCATGTCCACGACGCCCATAATCCCAGTGCTGAGGGGGAGGGGGCAGTAGGTCCAGAAGTGGTTATTCTAGGCTACATAAAGGGTTCAAGGGCAACCTGGGATAAATGAGATCATGTCTCAGATACAGGTGCACACAGAGACACATGCACAGACAGACAGACAGACAGACAGACAGACAGACAGACACACACACACACACACACACACACACACACACACACACACACAGAGTAACAGAGAGGAAGAGACAGAGCTAGAGAACATAAAAGAAGCGGGATGCCCAGGTTTTAAAGGGCCTGCTATTCAAACATGAACCAGAGTTTGGATGCCTGGGAACTCACGTGTGTTGGTTTGGAGAAGAAGGCCCCATAGGTTCATATTTTTAAATACTTTGTCACCAGGGAAGGGCACTATTTAATAGGATTAGAAGAAGCCAAAGGTGCAGCCTTGTTAGAGGAAGTGTATCACTTGGGTTGGGGGGTAGGGGTAGGGAGGTGAGGGGGGTGGGGGGGGTGGTCCTGAGGTTTCAAAAAGCCCAAGCAAGGCCCAGTGCCATTCTCTCTCTTGGCCTGTGACCAGGATGAAGCTCTCGGCTACTGCTCCAGTGCCTTTGTTCTTTGTCATGAAGATAATGGACTGACTATGCCCCTGCAACTGTAAGCAAGCTTGCAGTTAAATGCTTTCTTTCATAACAATCATGGTGTCTCTTTGAAGCAATAGAATAGTGACTAGGACATCACATAAATGCCAGGTGTGTGTGGCAGCTCACCTATAAGCCCATACTTAGAAAGAAGAAACAGGCCGGGGCCTAACAAACACAGAAGTGGATGCTCACAGTCAACTATTGGATGGATCACACGGCCCCCAATGGAGGAGCTAGAGAAATTACCCAAGGAGCTAAAGGGATCTGCAACCCTATAGGTGCAACAACATTATGAACTAACCAGTACCCGGAGCTCTTGACTCTAGCTGCATATGTATCAAAAGATGGCTTAGTCGGCCATCACTGGAAAGAGAGGCCCACTGGACAGGCAAACTTTATATGCTCCAGTACAGGGGAACGCCAGGGCCAAAAAAATGGGAATGGGTGGGTAGGGGAGGGGGGGCGTGGGAGGCTTTTGTGATAGCATTGGAAATGTAATTGAGGAAAATATGTAATAATAAATAAATAAATAAATAAATAAATAAATAAATAAAAGAAGAAACAAGGATTTTTGAAACAAGCTGGCTAGCCAGATGAGCCAACTCAGTGATTGTCTCAATGAGTAGGGTGAAGATCCATTGACATAGACTCCTGATGTCAACCTTGGGTCTTCACAGGCACATGTACAGATACATACAAATACACAGGTACACACACACAACATGCACATACACACACAAATACATGAGCGAGAAGGGGAGGGAGAGGGGAAGAGGAGGGGGGAGAGAAAGAGAGGGGGGGTAAGAGAAAGAAATGAGCAAGCTATGAAGGCGATGCAGATCCTTTGTTTGGGATGATTGATCCAGTGATGTTTTGTCTGTGGGTCTCATCATCGCAAAAGCCTGTGTTTGCCTGGGTAGCTGCCGTATATGCCTGTGTGAGATACTAAAACCATTGGGAACCCTCCATTTCCTTTCTTATTGATTTCTGGCAAAGTAATATCAATATAAACTTAATTTAAAGTTCACATCAAGTCCAAAAATATCTACCTATTGCTGCTACATACCCAAATTGGAAAACATCAGAATCACAGTTTTAGTTCTCATTGAGAGAGAGAGAGAGAGAGAGAGAGAGAGAGAGAGAGAGAGAGAGAGAGAGAGAATGAATTTGTTATCCTAAAATAGGGATTTGTTCTATGTTCCTTTGATGGTGACCTCAAATAGCTTACTTCTCCTCTATATCATGTGCTTCAGGATATAAAATCCCTCATTTGGAGCTCCGTATGTAGCTAGGTTGGTACAAATACATGAGAGAGAAGGGGAGGGAGAGGGGAAGAGGAGGGGGGATAGAAAGGGGGGGGTAAGAGAAAGAGCAGTTGCCTAGGTCTCATTCCCAGAACCTTCTAAGCTCAGTGTGTGGTACTGTGCACATGTAATATCAGCACCTAGGAAGCAGAGGCTGGACAGTCAGGAGGCAGAGGCAGGTGGATCTTTGCGTTCAAAGTCAGCCTGGTTTAAAGACTAAGTTCCAAGACAGTTAGAGCTACAGAGAAATGTCTCAAAACAAAACAAAACAAAACACAGATTATTTCTTTCATGGCCACATAAAAAACTGAATAGAGAGTAGAATGTGGTAAACAGAGTCCTAGTTCTTCAGGAGACACCTGCTGCTGCCGCCACGAGCCCCTCTACATTTCCGATCTTTAACCTTGGTCACCGGGGTGTCTTACCCAGACACACAATCACCATTTCTCCATTCCTGTCCTCAAAGCTGGTCATCAAGGGTTCAGGGCACATCTAATACGTAATCAGCAGTTTTCAACCCTGGTCAAGGTCATAGTGATAATTGAGGTCGCTTGACTTGATCACAATCCAACTGGAACAGACCCACTAAGCGCTTGGAGCCGTGAGCATGGGAGCCATGAGTGCTTTGGGATATGAACACTTGTGGGGGCAATTTAGCACTGACTTCATTACGCTATTCTCTTTGCTTTTCTTTTGCCAAAGAATGAACGGAATGTAACTCCCTCCCACCCGCGGTGCTGGACTTCAGATCTGTGTTCTTTCCTCCAAAGGACTGCCTTTGTGTTGTTACATGGGAAGGTAGGAATTGCCAGCTAACCCTTCACAGGCTTTCAGGGAGTACTGTGTCTCTGACATGATGTGTCTCTGGTCGTATTAGTCTTCCAGTCTTCACCTCAATGATGCCTTGGCTGTCCCACATTGTTTGTCTTAACTGGTCAACACTTGACAGATAGAACTTCACGTAGAAGTTTAGATAGATTCAGGCTTCTCTGGAACAGTGTGGACATCTCATTCTTTTTTTTTTTTTTTTTTTTAAAGATTTATTTTATTAATATATGTAAGTACACTGTAGCTGTCTTCAGACACTCCAGAAGAGGGAGTCAGATCTTGTTGTGGATGGTTGTGAGCCACCATGTGGTTGCTGGGATTTGAACTCTGGACCTTCGGAAGAGCAGTCGGGTGCTCTTACCCACTGAGCCACCTCACCAGCCCAACATCTCATTCTTTAACTTAAGTGTTAGGTCGGCTCAAATGCCCATGAGGTGGTGGTGCACCCCCATAATCTGAGCTACTTAGGAGATGGAGGAGGAAGGTTTGAGAGTTCAAGTCCTGACAGGACTATATAGTAAGAACCAGCCTCAAAAATCCAAAAAGCAGTGGATGTGGATTCTGAGGGATAACAAGAGGAAGCTCAGTATTTCACTACATAGTAGGTGTACAACCAGCCATGACTACATGAGCCTGTATCTCACAAAACCTACAAAATGACACAAAAATCCAAAAACATATAATGTTGATGATAAGGCTCTTACAATTATATAACAAGACTTTTATTCAAGTAAGCCTGATTATAAAATAAGGACTATATCTTAGCTAGGGTTTCTATTGTGACAAAACAGATAACCAAAAACAAGTTGGGGAGAAAAGGGTTTGAGCTGGAGAGATGGCTCAGTGGTTAAGAGCACTGACTGCTCTTCCAGAAGTCCTGAGTTCAATTTCCAGCAACCACATGGTGGCTCACAACCATCTGTGATGGGATCTGATGCCCTCTTCTGTTGTGTCTGAAGACAGCTACAGTGTACTCTTATACATAAGATAAATAAATAAACCTTTAAAAAAAAGAGAGAGAGAGACAGAGAGAAAAGGGTTTATTAAGTTTACACTTCTACACCAAAGTCCATCATTGGAGGAAGCCTGGAATAGGAACTCAAACAAGGCTAGAATCTGGAGGTAGGAGCTAATACAGAGACCACGGAGGAGTGCTGCTTACTGGCTTGCTCCTCATGGCTCACTCAGCCTGCTTTCTTATAGAACCCAGGACTACCAGCTTAGGGATGGTACCACCCACCATAGGCTTGGCCCTCCCCATTAATCACTAATTAAGAAAATGTCCTATAGACCTGACTGCGGCCTGATCTCATCAAAGTATCTTCTCAAAGTTCCCTCCTTTTAGGTGACTCTAGTTTGTGAGTCAAGAAGATACACAAATAGCCAGCACACATGGCAACACATACCAGTAATCTAGCACACTAGAGGTTGAGACAGGAAGACAGAAAGTCTGAGCCTATCCTGGGCTATGAAGGATGACTTTATCTCCAAAAAAAGGAAGGGGGGGGGTTAGGGAGCTAACCCTACTGTCTACATATAAGAAACAATTATTGTACCTTCTCTAATAGTTGAACTCAGGACCAGCCAGGTATACAGGGCAAATCTGAGGTCATACAGTGAGACCCTATCTCAAACTTAAAACCTAAACAGCAAAAAGTGTGTGTGTGTGTTGGGGGGGGGGGTGTTTGCTTTTTTTTTTCACCCCATTTTCCTTCTACTTATAATTATCCCAATTACACACTTTCAGAAATCAGGTTAGGAGCCGGAGAAATAGCTCACTGGGTAAAAGTGCTTGAGTGTTTGCTGCAAAGGAATGGACATCTGAGCTGAAAGGTCCAGCACCCAGGTGTGTAGGGGTGGTGCTGATGCTTTGATGGGGAATCTGCATGTGAACACTGAAGGTCCTGTTCCCCAGTTGGTTCTTGATAGATCAATAAAGATGCTAGCGGCCAATGGCTAGGCAGAACAGGTGGGACTTCGAGGTTCCTGTAGGCAGGCTAGCAGATGCAGAAGGAGAAAAGATTTCTCCATGCTTCAGAGGGAGCGAGAGTCACCAGCCATCTGAGATCTCGGGTAGAGTGGCCATTGGGCATTTCCCAACTGGGATAGCAAGCAGGAGACTAGAAATGCAACTAAAGCAGAGGGCAGATTTAGGGTGCTGAGCTAGTACTAAAGGTAAATGAGCAACAAAGTTGAGGGCAGAATTAGTGGTGTTGAGCTGGGAATGAAGATAAGGGCACATTAGCTGTGGGAGGCTTAGAAGTATCTTGCCATTGAGCCAAAAGCATATTAAAAATAAGTTTGTGTGTGTGTGTGTGTGTGTGTGTTTCACCCACAGATCCAGGGTGGCTCCTGGGTGGGGCTGGTAGTGTAAGGTCTGCCCAGAGCTTAAATTGGGGAAGTAAAAACTACATGTTACACAGGTAAAAGGTAGGTATGGTCTCACATGCCTACCTATAACTCCTCTATGGGGGAGGGGGAGACAGGAGAATGGGAAGGGAGAGAGAGAGAGAGAGAGAAAGAGGAGAAGGAATCCATTGAGCTCTAGGTTCCTTGAGAGACTCTGTCTCAAGAGGTAGTGGAAAATGACACAGCAAGACTTGCAGTATTTTTTTCTGATGTCTGCATACATGCATGTCAATCCTCTGTGGGTGCGCGTGCACACACACACACACACACAGGATAAGAATAATTCTCCCATTCTTCCATGTAACAAAGCAATCATTTCTCACCAATAACATAAACTGAGATGTTTCAAATCGTTTCCCAGAATAAAGAAAAAATGTCTTCAGAACCTTACTCATGCTTGTATCTATGGTGGTATTTTTAGAGTCCGGCTGTTGGAAAGACGTCACCTCTCCCTAAGAGGCCTCAATAACTGTGGTTCAAGCAGTTTCTGCATCCTTGCTTAAATGTTCTAAATGATGTAGCTCCACAGGTCCCACCATGTACCTGTGAGGTAGCCCATGGAGGTGGGCTTTTCAGTTAGCGCCTTTGGTACCCCATGCTTTCTTGGCAAATCAACACACATTACAAGTAACAGCAGGAAGCACATAGCCTGGAGGGAAATTAGTTCTCTTTGCTAAAAAGCACACCCGCATAAACACACAGAAGGTATGACTGGTGCTGGCTGGACAGGTCACTTTAGGAATATAATTTCTCCCCACTGGGCTGGAGGCTTAGCTGTCCACCTCCTGGAAGTGACTGGTGAAGCAGTCATGCTTTTCTTTCACTTGTATATATCTTTAACAGACATACCTGTTTGCCAAGATTATATTGCAGTTGACTCATTCCCTCAGTTGTGGGTGTGTGTTTGCATGTGTATAGAAGTCAGAGGTTGATGTCACGTATCTTCCTCAATCACTCTCTACCTTACTGCTTTTGACACAGGGGAACCCTCAGTGAATCTGGAGCTCAATGACTCAGTAGATTGGCTGGGTAGTGAGTCAGGGAGTCCATCTCCACCTCTCTAGAGCTGGGATTGCAGGCACACTACTCCGCCTGGCTTTTGCACGGGTACTGGAGATCCTAACTTGAGCGTTTTATCCTATCTCCCTAGACCCTCTCTTCTTATTTGGAGACAGAGTCTCATGTGGCCCAGGGTTTGAATTCACAGTAGAGCGGAGGCTGTCCTTGAACTGAGAATCCTTGTCCCTTCAGTTGGGATCGAATCCAGAGCTTCACACATGCCAGGCAAATAACAGTACCCAGTGAGCTTGACCTTCATTTCCTCAGTTCTAAGGAAAACAATCAACTTTATCACCCACAGGGACATAGGGCTCTGACCTCCAAACGAGGGGACAGGATCGCATGCTTATTAATGAAGACTGGGAACAAAACCTTCCTGTGACACATGAAGCAGAGATTAGGGCGTAGTTCCGAGCAAACAGGCTTAGGGAGGGAAGTCTCATGCAACAACACTGGTGGTTAAAGAGTTAGCAGGATGAAGGAGGTAGCACCCAGTACATGTCAGGGCGTCACCAAGTTGCCATGAACCCCCAGGCAGAACTCCAGTCGTCCTTCTGATGGAAAGCCAAGTGAAGTAAGACATCCTGTCTCTTCATTCCTCTCTCCTCACCAGGCCTGGCAGACATGCCAGACCGATGGAATGTCCCTGGGACTGTGTGACTCTGCACATGCTCACATATGGTGGGAGCCTACCACAGTCACTCACACATGGTGGGAGCCTACCACAGCAGAAGCAGGGGTGGGGGTGGGGGTGGGGTGTGAGGGTGAGACCTAGGAGAAACACAACACCTTGGTGCACCAGTTCAGAGCCCAGAAATCTGCACTCACCCATCTCACTGAATGTGCAGCCCAGAAGTGTTGCATTCAAACAAACGGCCTCCTGACTGATCAGGAGAAAGGTAAGCAGACATGGATGGGAAAGAGTCTGAGGCTGGAGAGATGGCTTGGCTGTGAAGACTACTGACCTGGCTACTCTTCAAGGGAATCTGGGTTCAGTTCCCAGGACCCACGTGGGAGTTCACAACCATCCGTAAGTCCAGTCCCAGAGGACCTGATGCTCTCTGCTGGCCTCCTCTGATATTATATGTATATGGTGCGCAGCCATACGTGCAGTGTATCACCCACATATATAAAATAAAAACAAAATCTCAAGGAAAGGGAGTGAAGTGGGGGAAGCCTGATTAAGTAACACAGAAAGCAGGGCCAAGGTACCAAGTGAGTACGGCAGTAGGAAAATGCCTAAGTAGAATGCTTTGAGCTGTTGTAGACACCACCCAGACCAAGAGCCCCTTAATGACTGGAACCAGACTGGGAAGATAGCTCAGCTGGTAAAGTGCTTGCTTTGCAATCATGAGGACCAGAGACACCGTGGCACTTGCAGTCTCTGAGGAAGTGGAGACAGAAGGGTCCCTGGAACATGCTTGTCAGTCATCTTAGCCTAACTGGTTAGTTCCAGACGATTGAAAGACTGTCCCAGACTGAGGTGGAGAGTGCTCCTGAGAATGGCACTGGAGGCTGTCCTCTGGCTTCCACACGTACATGTAGACATGAGCATCTGTATCCATATCAGCCCATATGTGTGAGCAAGGGCACACCTGTATGTATGTGTGTGTGTGTGTGTGTGCGCGCGCGCACGCGCGCGCGAAAGACACATGTGCCTGTGAGTGTGCACATATAATCATACACATACACATTTAAAAAAAAAGATAAAGTGTCTGGGCATCCTGACACATCAGTAATTCCAACATTTGGGAGGCTGAGGCAGGAGAAGTGCTGTGAGTTTAAGGCGGCCAGTCTGGGCCATAACAGAAAGGCCCTGTCCCCCAACCAACCAACCAACCAACCCCCAAATCCTCAAAACCAAAAGCAAAAATGTGGAAACTTTTCCTAGAAGCCTTTGCCAGGAATCTTGCCTGTTGTCTTTTGAATATGTCTCAGGCCAGAAAGTGCGTGAATTAAGGAGACCAGTTGCAGAAGAGCTAACTCTGCTTACGTTGACATGGCTTAGTTATGTGTGCTCATCACTTTGCATTGCTTAAGAGAAAAGCACAAGCGGGGGCAGTGGTAGTGCACACCTTTAATTCCAGCACTTGGGAGGCAGAGGCAGGCAGACTTCTGAGTTTGAGGCCAGCCTGCTCTACAGAGTGAGTTCCAGGACAGCCAAGGCTATACAGAGAAATCCTGTCTCAAACAAACAAACAAACAAACACCCCCCCCCAAGCAAAACAAAACAAGAGAAAAGCACACCGCAAATATAAAAGGATCACTTTCAAAGTGCAGTGTATTCATGAGGCACTTTGGGAACTTTTGAAAACTGTGTAATCTCACATGTTCTACCAAACCAGATTCTATGAGAGAGCACCAGGGATCTCAATTCTCAGTGACACTAGGATGCAATAATAAGGTGAAGATAGCTGGGCAGTGGTGGCACACGCCTTTAATCCCAGCACTTGGGAGGCAGAGGCAGGCGAATTTCTGAGTTTGAGGCCAGCCTGGTCTACAGAGTGAGTTCCAGGACAGCCAGGGCTACACAGAGAAACCCTGTCTCAAACAAAACAAAACAAAAACACAACAAAAAAAAACAAAAAAACAACAACAACAACAAAAACGTGAAGATTAATGGGTCCTTGAATGTAGTATTTACAAATTCTGGGAGGAAGGAAAAGATATGACTATCTTTGTTAGCATTTCTTCTAGGCTCTGTCCAACAGTCACCTAGCAACAGTCAGGTACAAGCCTGGCTTCCTATGACAGGACTATGTGATGGCTATTCCTAGTTGTCAACTTGATGACATCTGGAATGAACTACAATTCAGAAATGGAGGGCACACCCGTGATCCAGATCTTGAGGCTGGAAGACAGGTTTCTGATCTGAATCATGACATGGAGATCTTGAAGCACAGTGGCCATGAAAATCTTAGGCCTAGGCAAGGTAGCACTCCAGGTGACTGAGACAAGCAGATCTCTGAGTTCAAGGTCAGCCCGGGACAAAGGGAGCTTTAGATCCAGGCATGGTGGTACACACTGTTAGTCTGGGCCACACCTTCTGCTGGAGGCCTATAGAAGGACACTGGAAGAAGGAAAACTCATTCTTCTTCTATTTGTACTTACTTGCCAGCGCATCTTATGGAATCTATTTCTACAGAAGACCAGCTTAAACAACCATCCTCGTGGGACTCAGCCTACTAGATTCTTGGATTTCCCATTCACAGGTGCCCATTGTTGGGTTAGTTGGACTACTGACTGTTAAGTTATTACAATAAATTTCTTTAATATACAGAGAGACATTCCATAAGTTCTGTGACTCTAGAGAACCTTAACTAAGACCTCTCTTGAGCTCTCTGACCAGCCACCCCCCTGTCTTCTCTCTCTCTTCTTTCTCCTCTGTTCTCTCCCTCTTTCCATGTGTTCCCAAGGCCACTAAGGCACCCCCCCTCACCACACCACTTTATAAAACATATCACTTTTAACTATTACCCTTAGTGAAAATGTGTATACAGTTTGGCCAGCAAGCTCACCTAAGCACATCATTTGTCTAAGTGATTAATTGCACGATCTCACCTCTGCTACCAACCAGCATTATCAACTCTACTCACACAGTCTTTGGAGGTTGTTGTTTTTCTTTCATAACAGAAGCAGGAGAGGAGAAGATTAACCACACCATCTATCTTTTGTAGGTGGGCGAGAAGTATGGGATCAACTGATGCTCAGATCATTGATGCTATCATGGTCAAAGGTCAGTGTTGAGAAATGAATACCCTAAGAAATTTATCTCTGAGGATTCTCACATTGTCTCCTTTCTTCTTCCCCCACCCAACTGGAGCTTTTCCAAGGGCAAAACTAAGTGTAGGGACATGGGAGTTAAAATCTAGTTTCAGGGGGTAGAGAGATGGCTCACTGGTTAAGAGCACTGACTGTTCTTCCAGAGGTCCTGAGTTCAATTCCCAGCAATCACATGGTGGCTCACAACCATCTCTAATGGGATCTGACGCCCTCTTCTGCTGTGCCTGAAGACAGCTACAGTGTACTCATATACATAGAATAAATAATTCTTAAACAAACAAGTGTAGTTTCAGATGTACCTCTGAAGCTAAATGTTATTTCTCTTCCCTAAGCAGGAATTCCCCTATTAGATATATTGAGTAGGAAAAAAATAAACAAAAAACTGTATCTTTAAAAAACTTTCAAGTGTTTTCACCTTTAAAATTCTAGTGTTTAATTTTCATTGAGACACTGTCTTGCTCCTCAGAGCTGGCTGGAGAAGGAATTTGCTACCCAGGCCTGGCTGGCCTCAGACATGCACTGCTCAGGAATCTCTGCTGGGATGAGAGTTTTTGCTGCCATGCCCCGGTCTTCTGCTCTAAAACCCTTGGTGGAGAAAAGGAATCAGGTTTCTGCTTAGCGGGGAACTATACATTCACCAAGAACAATGTCCTAAGCCATTTGATTTCTCACGCCCAGAAACAGGCCAGGCATGTGCAGTTACTGCATTTGAAAAACAAAATGTGATTCTTCCTAGGAATGTAAACTGAAGTTCTGAACAATATAAATGAAAGAACACCAGAATTAATGTGCTGTAGGCTTATATACGTTGCAAAAAGTACAGTCAAAAAGTCCTATATTACAAAAGCTAGGATCCAGCAAGGCAGTGTAGTCTTAGTGTAGCCAAATGTAAAAGAACTGAACAACCAGAAACTGATCCGCACAGGCACTTGCCATGATTAAGGTGGCAAGGCAGAAAAAAATGACGTAAGATTCAATCCGTTAGGAAGACCTAAGAACCAATGGCCTATGTATCTGACCACAAAGCCCAATAGGATGTAAAGCAAAACCCAACGAGCTTAAGAGACAGTAGGTGACTTAATAATGCTAGTTGAGACAGGCTTTCAAACAGAATTCAAAGAGCCCCACTGAATCTATGTGGAATCTGCCCCTCTTGCCCAAGCCATCAATACAATTTTAGACGTAAGCTCATTCCAGGTCCAGTCTGAAGGTCAGGCACAGGTTTGTGGAACACACAAAGGAAAGGAAGGCTCTGGTGGAATCCAGTCCACAGAACTTGGGATTCTCAAAGTTAAGACAACTTCCTGAATATTCTCTATCGAGGTGAAGGACTCGGCCTTCTACTGATAAGGGCTCCTGGGAGTTTCTGACTGAGGCCCAGCTCCCAGGCCCCAGACAAGCTTGTTTACTCTACGGATGGAGAAAGTTGCTCGAAACTTCCCACGGTTGGCCCTGTGTTATGGCTCAGTGGTAAAGGCTCTTGCTCAGTCTGATGACTAAGAGTTTGATACTGGATATCCACATGAAAGAAAGAAGCAACTCTCCAAAGTTGTCCTCATTAACACATGTGCACTACTAGCATGTAAGTATGGGTGTGACCACACTCACACATACTAAATGAAAAAGCAAAGAAATGAAAAATAAATTTTCCACCATTTTCATGTAAATAAGTGATGGAGAGATCAAGAAATCCACTCAATATACTCATTGACCTAAACAATGTCCCACAAGGTCCATTTTCCTCCCTAACTTTTGTTTTTCATAAGAATCTTTTATACAACTATTTGTTTGGTTAAAAAAACAACAACATTCATTTATTAACTGCTTAAGACCCAGTACTTGGGGCTGGTGAGATGGCTCAGCAGGTAAGAGCACGGACTGCTCTTCCAAAGGTCCTCAGCTCAAATCCCAGCACCATATATGGTGGCTCACAACCATCCATAATGAGACCTGACACCCTCTTCTGGCGCATCTGAAGACAGCTACAGTGTACTTTTTATAATAATAAATAAATCTTTGGGCTGGAGCAAGCAGGGCCGACCAGAGGGAGTGGGGTTGACTGGAGCCCAACAACCACATGAAGTCTCACAACCATCTGTACAGCTACAGTGTACTCATATACATAACAAATAAATAAATAGATAAATAAATAAATAAATCTTTTTAAAAAGATTTATTATTATAAATAAGTACACTGTAGCTGTCTTCAGACACACCAGAAGAGGGCGTCATTTCTCACTACAGGTGGTTGTGATCCACCATGTGGTTACTGGGATTTGAACTCAGAACCTTCGGAAGAGCAGTCAGTGCTCTTACCCTGCTGAGCCCCCAATAAATCTTAAAAAAAAAAAAAAAGACCCAGTACTTATTTTTCCTGATTATCATAAGAATGCAAAAATTTACATAGCAGAAAATTTAAAAGATCAATCCCCCACCCCCACCCCCAAGACAAGGTTTCTCTGTATAGCCCTGGGTGTCCTCAAACTCAGAAATCTGCCTGCCTCTGCCTCCCAAGTGCAGGGATTAAAGGTGTGCGCCACCACCGCCTGGGTGGTGATCAATTATTAAACAGGATATAGAATATTGAGGTTACTCATCAGGCAACTAATTATACCATAACTTTACTTTCATAAATACAAGATATTTCCATGCATTCCTTCATTTACAACGGGGCAGCTGCAGTGTGTTGGTGACATCATCTGACGTTCAAGAATGAGTCCTACTCTCTTTATTGCCTGTTCCTTATCCAACATGATGATAGATATGTCAGTACTGGAGGGTGCGGTGTGGTGGTAGAATGGTGCATAGTGCAGATACACAGTAATTGCACGAACCACTGATTATGGATACAAACTTAGAGACTGAAACTTTTGCTAGACTTCAGAGCTAAGTTCATAGTACGCTTTGTCCTCTTGCTTTCTTGCTCTTGCCTTCCTGCTCCCACTCTCTCCCCATTCCCCTCCCCTCCCCTCATGGTCAGCCTCGACTCCTCTATTCCTCTCTCTCTCTGCCTTTCTCTGCCTCTACTACCCTCTTAACTCCCCTCCCCATGCCCTGAATAAACTCTATTCTATACTAAACAAACAAACAAACAAACAAACAAAAAAGTGCTCTTTGAGGTCACTTGAGACTTAAATCTGCTAAATACTAAAACAGTATGCTTGCCCTATTTGTCGGACTTGTCTATAGAGAACAAGGTAACCACCAACCTTACTAGTCTTAGATTTCCCATGCAATGGCCTTTTACAACCTATGCTACTGCATAGCTTTAATGCTAAATTATGTACTCTTTACGGACCCCTGACCCAGGAAGAGCAAGGCATGAGTGTTGCTATGACAGTAATTTGCTGAAGACAGCAAACAGGTCGAAAGTAACCTTATAAAACCAGCTATAAATGCTGACGACAGCATATTTGTGTGTTACTTGACGATATTTTTACAGTTATGTTTGCTGTATGAGTGCCTCTGCATCATGTTAAGTCAGTAAAGGGCTATTCCCTATACAACTTTGTCGAAGATGGCTATAAAGTATCCCTCATTCTTTCTTTCCCCATGCAATAATTTCTGTGCTGCTCAATAGAAAACAAAGTCCTTGGTCATGACAAGACAGACATCAGCAGGCATAAGATATACTAAAGAGACTCAAAACACATTAGAGATGATAAGCTACAGAGAGATGATCCAGGGAGAAGTGGAGAATTCAAACTTGGACTAATGTTTAAAATAAACCAAGAGGAAATCTGTGATTTCATTCTTTAATGTGACACAGATGTATTTTGGTCCCTAGCTCTAGGAATGTGTTGTCATGCATTTAATCTGCGTAGGTGATGGCCTTTTTAATTTGTCTCTACCTGTTGATTAAAAAAAAAAAAAAAGGTTTTACCTTTATTTATTTTTGCAAGTGTGGGCACGTGTGGGGCATTGTACATGTGTGAAGGTCAGAGGTTCCTTTCTGCCACCATGTGGGTCCTAGTCAAGTCATCAGGCTTTGGCGAGCACCTTTATCCACTGAGCCATCATGCTGAACTTGTCCCTAGCTTTTTGCGACAGTGTCTGATGTAACCCAAGCTGGGTTACAACTTGCTATTTAGTGAACAGCAAACTACTACTGTTCTCTACTCTCTACTCCTAATTCTTCTACTCGCAAGTGCTGGGATTATACCATCTGCATTCAGCTCTAGTTGGAAATCATGTGGCAAGAAAGTAAAAAGATTACATAGTAATGGGCGGTGACAACCTGGGGTTTTCTGGGTGTAGTAAAGATCTCTAGTGACTAGTATTAATAACTTGATACCTAGGAGGCAGACCTCTGGGCGTTGGGACTCTATGGATAAAGGTTAGCCCCTGAGAGTGTCTTTGAGGGACTATCTTGATTAGGTTTATTGAAGTAGGAAGACCCATCCACCAGGGGTAGCACCGTGCCCTAGGAGGGGGGCTCTGAACTGTGTACACAGGTGCATTAATTCACGGCTTTCTTTGTCTTGACTGTGGATATAATGTGACTAGCTTAGACTCCTACTGCCTTGACTTACTGGAAATGATGGGTTGTGAACCATGAGCTACAACAAATCCTTTCTCCCTTAAGTTGCTTTTGACAGGGTATTTTCTCATAACAACAGAAAAGGAACCAGGACAGCATCCTCAAGTATCCTTTGCTGGGCATTTCCAGGGAAGAGAACCTGGCAGCTGTCTACTGCTCCAGCATCCCTTTTTTTCTTTTGCAATATGTTGTCACATTCCAGATGAATAAGTTATGGATCAGAGAATGAGGCGGTCGCTGAGGCTACTTGGGACTGTCTCTGATCACGACTCATGTTGATGGGCCAAAGGGTGCTCTGGGGGGCGAACCTCAGTTGTGTAAGTGATTGTTTGGCATATAAAAAGCCAAGGGTTGTATGCTCAGCACCACATAGCAAACTGGACACACCTCTAATCCCAGCACTTGTGAGGAGGATCAGAATGTCAGTCAGAGGGTCAAAGGTCAGCCTGGGCTACCTAAGACCCAATCTTCACATATAAAACAAAACAAAGCTGAGAACAAAACAGAGTCCCACACTTGCTTCAGACTAAGACTAAAGCACTGTCTAGCACTTAGGAAGTGCACATGGCCCAGTATGTCATCTGGGCTATTCTGTCTTTGGTATACCTTTCATACAAGTCACAGACCTGTATGGAGCTAGTAGTGACTGGGAGTCCTCCAGACCTCCATTCCTACAGCATAAATGACCTCTGGTGGGGTGGCTAAACTATTTTCTTCCAGATGGAGACACTGAAGACCAGAAAAGCAGAACCATTTCTACAGATCTGAAGGACTCCAGGATAAGATGGATGATCTTAATTCTGAAGCCAGATAGACCTAGACTAGTTGGCTTTAGTTGGCTTCTGGCTCCTGCCGATTAGTTACACAACTGTGACTCAATTCTTTCAGCCTCAACAACAAAATACAGCTAATATCCAGCTGCTCAGTTGTGACAAAAATTAGAAGACATAATACATACCGGGCAATTCTCATGGCCTAGCAACAAAACCAAAAACCAAAAAACAAAACAAAAAAAAACCCAACCAAACAAAAAAAACAGACCCCCATCTCTTCTCCCTCTGCCCCTACAGAATATACCACATACAGAGCTACATCCTATGCTCTTTCTCCAGAACAGCTCCCTCCCACGCCTTCCATGTTGGCTTCCAGTGCTAAGCCACAGAACTGCTAGCCAAGACCAAACTGTCTTTATGCAAGAAAGTGATAAATTTGTAGGCTAACCCTAGAAAACAGACTTCTTTATGGATTTTTGAAAAGGCTTCCAGGAAAATCTTCCAGACAGCCCATTTCAATTTGGTCTTGTTATTTATGTCTTTTTTACAAAGTTACTGAAATTAGCCATGTTGGGTACACAGCCATGGGTCACTGAGATCTTTTTTTTAAACAGGCTCAGAGAAGAAAATACTAAACACAAGTAGTTTCTCTCCTGTTTTTTTTTTTTTGTTGTTGTTGTTGTTGTTATTGTTGTTTTGTTTTTTGGGATAGGTGTTCATACAGCTTAAGCTGGCCTCAAACTTTCTTCTATGTAGTCAACTATGACCTTGAATTTCTAATCCTCCTGTTCCTACCTCTCAAGTATCTCAAATATGGGTAATGCAGGCACATGCCACTGTGCCAGACTGGCTGGGATCAAACCCAGAGCTTCATGCAAACTAAGCAAGCACCACTTGAGCTAACATTTTTTTTTTTTCTCTTTGAAACTGGGCCTCAGGCTGGAGAGATGGCTCAGTGGTTAAGAGCACTGACTGCTCTTCTGGAGGTCCTGAGTTCAAATCCCAGCAACTACATGGTAGCTTACAACCATCCCCATCCATAATGAGATCTGATGCCCTCTGCTGGTATGTCTGAAGTCAGCTACAGTGTACTTGAAAGAAAGAAAGAAAGAGAGAGGGGGGGGGAGGGAGGGAGGGAGGGAGGGAGGGAGGGAGGGAGGGAGGGAGGGAGGGAGGGAGGGAGGGAGGGAAGGAGGCAGGGAGGGAGGGTCTCATGTAGCCAGGTTGCCTCTTTCCTCCACTTTTCTCGTACTGGGATTAGGAGGTGTGTGCCACCACCTCTGTTTCAGGAGTCTTAGCTTAAACTATTTATTTTCTGCACAAGAACCTACAGAAAATGAGACCTGGATAGGTTGGGCTCACGGAGACAACAGTGGGGACACTCAGGAGCATGCACATAATCAAATGCTCCCTTACCAGGCTGGGCTTCCCTCTGCCTTCCTGGTGGAGTCTCACCCTTGCTCACTCTTCCTCCTACCTGTGCTGAGCACTCTCTATGAACTGTCCCTTGGGAAAGTCATGAATGAGAGAGTAGAGCTTTGCAGTATTAGCTTGAGCAGGCTAACACTATATATTTCGTTTCTTCCTAACGTAGAGAGAGTCCCAGGCTCTAGCTGGCCACAGGAGACTTGTGCATGATGTCTGGAAGGTAGAAGTGAGGTGGCTACCCCTACTGAGGTTGACTAAGGTGAGAGGCAGCCGTAAAGGCACCCAGGTAGGGGTCCAGCCAGCTTATTCTGCCCCTCTGCTTGTCCACATTCAGTCTTCCCCAGTCAATAATCCCTAGAGACCAACAGTGCTCCAAGGGTCTCAGAGGCTAATGATACCAAAGCTTGGGAGAGATTCTGTCATAGGTGTCCCTTGGGGACACACTTCAAAATCACCGTGAATGAAGGACAAGCTTGGCCGATGAAGGTTTGGGGTGTGTAAGACACCAAAGTGCTTGCTGGGAGCTCCTGGCATACGTAAGTATTAGAAAAACAAATGACAGACTCAAATGCAGAGATGCCTGTATGACAGGACTTGTGGGGTAAATGCAGCAGTGCTGGGGTTCCCCAGCTTGTTCCTTGTGAGGTGGGGAGAGACAGGGTTTCCCTACATACCCCTGACTGTCCTGAAACTCGCTCTGTAGACCAGGCTAGCCTCACACTCAGAGATCTGCCTGCCTCTGCCTCTTAAGTGTTAGGACTAAGGGTATGCATCATTGTTGCCTGGCTCCAGCTTGCTCCTTTGTTTTTCTATAATGTCTAGCTCTTTATCTCACCTGCCTGCATTATGAACAAGGAGGAATCTCAGGCCCACTACCAGATCCTCTGAGATGGCTCACTGTCCTGTAAAAACCTGATGACCCGAGGTTGATCGACAGATCCAGACTCCCGAAACTTGTCCTCTGACCTCCACATGCAATGTCATGGCACGTGCACACCTATGTACAAAAATACACCTGTATGCTAATCATCATACATTTGTCAAAGGTGGAACCTATATATGGGCAGTGCTGGCAGGCCTGTGGAATAATGCTGATATGGTAGAAATGGGGATGGGGTTAACAGGAAAGGAGACACAGAGGACACACGATTGTGCTGAGCTATACTCTCACCATGCTCACAATGAGTCAAAGAACAGGCAGGCAAACCAAGAGAACTTGGGGTAGGCAGTGAACTTGGAGTCAGTAATAGCTAATAGGGATATCAGCCTGAAATCATCACAGCCAAATGGGACAACTGAGTTCCATGCAAACACAATGGGGGTGGTTTAAATAAGTTTGCCACCCCCCCACAGACTCATGTCTATGTTTGAATATGGGCCCCAAAGGAAATGGTACTATTTAGAGGTGTGGCCTCGTTTGAGTAGGTGTGGCCTTGTTGGAGGAAAGGTGTCACCATAGGGGTGGGCTTTGAGGTTTCCTATGCCTAAACTCTGCCCAGTGTGGAATCAGAGTCTCCTCCTGTTGCCTGTGGAAGACAGTCTCTTTCTGGCTGTCTTCAGATAAAGATATAGAACTCTCAAATCCTTCTCCAGCAGTATGTCTGTCTGCATGCTGCCATGCTTCCTGCTATGACAACAATCGACTGAACCCCTGAAACTGTAAACCAGCCTCAATTAAATGTTTTCCTTTTTATGGGTTGCCTTGGTCAGTGTCTCTCCACGGCAATAAAACCCTAAACAAGACACACAGGAGAATAGGAAAGGCCAAGACCACAGTTTTTTTTGTTTGTTTGTTTTGTTTTTTTCTCCTTCTTATATTCTGCTAGAGCCCTTCTCATTTCCTATATCCCTTTCTTGAGTGGTATATTTGTTAGGGTCAATGAGCCTGCATTGACATATCACTGCTGTCCAGAGTTCACAGTCTAATTCAGCTCATTGTCACTGCGCTACACTCTACTCAGGGACAAATATATACGGGCACCATTACAGTATCTCAGAGTCACTGCCTTAAAGTCCAAACCTGAGGACTGGGAGATGGCTCAGTCAGTTGTGCGTGCTGTTCAAACAGCAGGCCCGTGTTTGCATCTCTAGCACCCACATAAAAGATCAAGTGTGACGGCCTGGAACTCCAGCGCTGAGCTCACGGGCAACCCAGCCTAGCTGAAGTGGGAGACTCGGGTTCAATAGGAGACCTGCACCTCCAAAACTAAGATGGAGAAGTGATTGAGGAAGATACCCAATGTCAACTGCTTGCCTAAACAAGTACACACATGGTCATACATATTCACATACTTGATCTCATGCACATGAGCACAGGCATGTACAAGAACACACACATACACCCCAAACCCCACATACATGAAAATCCAAACCTAGACTTGCTTTCCTAAGCTATTTTTTTCCATATATTTTTTTTCTCACCTGTTTTTTATAAGATCAGGAACTCCTAAAGTTAATACACTTCTGATTGTCCAGAGTTTGAGACATACAAGTCTGTGCTTCACAGATGAGCCCTAGCCCAGGATGCCAGCTTTCACATGGAACATCAGAAGAGATAGCCTCCCCTGGCTCAGACAAAGCAGAGGATAGTCACACACCTCTGGGAAGGCAAGGATAATTCCTCTGCCTGGACCTGATCACACTGCTTCTACCAAGTAGAACTTGATCCCACAAGCCCTAGGGGAGGAAGGAGTGTGTGGACAGCCTTTGTGTAGAGCATAATGCGATTAAGGCCCTGTGGTCTCCACAGAGGTTACATAGCCCCCCATTCATGGCTATGACAAAGTTTATCCTCTGATAAACAGGGGGCTCTGTGGCCTTTCCTTACCCAGATGACACTCTGCACTCTCCTTGGCTCAGGAGGGAGTCCTATTTAAAACTGTGTTCTGTGGAGTTCATCAGTCAGCACGGATCCCTGCCAAAACTAAGTGGACACACACCTAGGTATGAAGAGGGACTGAGAAAGTCAATATTTTCTCACAGGAGAACAACATCCACAGTAAAACCAAGGAGCTAAAACATATTTAAAATTCGTAAGGTACTGACTTCCTCTAACTAGCCTGACATTTTCCTAGGGAAGTATGGAAGATATTTTCCTTGTCTCTAAAATGCCTGCCCTGCTTAAGAAAATCGGGGTGCCATGGGACCTTCCCAGGATGCAAGAGCGCAGCTGCCCACTGGCAGCCGGCCTCCTTGGTGTGGTACCTACAACAAAAGCGATATTTTCGGATTTCTGAGTTCCAGGACAGCCTGGTCTACAAAGTGAGTTCCAGGACAGCCAGGGCTATACAGAGAAACCCTGTCTCGAAAAACAAAAAACAAACAAACAAACAAAACAAAACAAAAAAGCGATATTTTACACTCGTAGTTAGGGTAGGTCAGGTTCCTCAAATGCCCCGGAGCCCAGCTGTTATGATTCAAGCAAGCAAGCTGAAGGCCTGAGCAATGTTTGGCTTTGAAAAACTGTTATTAGGAAGTGAGAGCAGCTCCTTTGCTTGGCTCGCTTCGTGTGAATTTTGATATTCAACTGGAGCTTGTAAATTTCCAGATGAATATGTAACCGATACCCTACGAGCTAAAACTCCAGCGCCAAGAACACACCATCCAAATTCTTCCACCATGTATTGCAAAAACAAGCTATAGAGCAAAGACGGCCTTCAGTACAAATCGGAAGCATGAAAAGAACACAGCCTTTTGCCCAGTGCTCAATGTCCATGCAGCTTTGGGGGGCTCTGGGATGCTGTCCTCTCAGCTGTGCACACAAATCCCCTAGCAGTTACTAATCAATAATACCTGGGCCCACCCCCGAGACCCACAACCAACTTTGCATCTTTGTGCGTTTTATATGAGTCTCCCGCCCTGCCCCCACGCTGATGCTGATGATGCTTGGTGGAAGTTGAGAAGCCCCGGCCTGGGCATTCCTTCAAGGTTGTCTGTGCTGTTTATGCTTGCTTTAAACAAGAGGATTATGTTCAAGGCCAGTGCCCTGAGTGGAATTTGCGGTATGAGAGAAGCCATGCCTCCTTGGTAACTTGGCCTTGAATGACTCACTTGAATCTCCAGAGAGTTTAATTTTATTTTTTTTATATAAATTTAAAAGTGGGGAATGGTATGTAGCCCATTGTGTACCCCCAACTAGCTTTGAACTCAAAGCCTTCCTGCCTGCCCTACTAGTGTGCTGGGGTCACAGACATGAACCACTGCACCTTGCCCGAGTTTTCATTTTCTTATGTGTGAAATAGAGTACACTGAGTTCTGTTAGGGGGGAGTTGTGAGACTACGGTGAGAAGCAGAATATCCTCTGATGTGTTTTATAAGAAACAACAAGGCACTGCTATTATTAAAGCCCAGGCAACAGTGGCTGGGGTGGCAGTGACAGCAGTGGCAGTGACAGCAGAAGTGAGATGAGTCTGAGGGATGAATGTAAGATGAATGGGGGCTCACATCCTTCACTCAGCATCCTGGTCCAGAATGGTAAGATTCATCTCCCAGACATCCTACTTGGCCCTGGATAAGTACTTCTACTCCTGTGGATCTTTCATTACCAATAAGATGAACAGATTAAAACTAGGAGTAGTGGCTCATGACTAAAGGAGATTGACGAGGATGATTGTCGTGAGTTTAAGATAGCCTGAGTCCAGATTAGACCAGTCTGGGCTAGAGAATGCAGCTCTTTCTCAAAACAAAAACAAACAAACAAACAACAAAGGAAACAACAACAACAAAAAAAAACCCAAATAACAAGGAAACCACCCATGTGGGATGGCGCTAAGGAAGAAAAACCATCAGTGATCTTACCTAGCCACGCACTCAATACCAACTTTCCTCCTTATGCTACTCATGCAACAGTGGCCAATGGTTATGGTATTAAAAACTGCTTGCTGTTTGGATTCAAGGCTCACTCCTCAAGAGGAAACCATGCCAGGTATTGGAAACGAACTCAAAAGCCAACGGTGAGGGAAATAAAGGGGGGTGGGGGTGGGGTGGGGGCGGAATGAATTCTGCTGTTTAGCAAAAATTGCCAGAGCGCTAAACCACTTTCTAAACATCCATGTTTCCTCTCCGTCTTCACCAAAGCAACTTCTTCCCAGTGAACTGCAATGAAGGCAGAGATTCTCGGTTGCACAGAATGCTGAGAGGAAGTGATAGGAGAGGGCTCAGCCCAAATCAAGATACCCAGCTCATCCCCTCAGTAGTTTTCAGAACACACCGACTCTCCCACATTATGAATAGAAGAGTCAGAAAACAGCGAGGGGGACTGTGAAATGTCATCTCCTGGGAAAGACACAGCCAACGTCCCTGTCAACTCATGCAGCTGTGAGTGACTGCATGGATGTACACAAAAGCAGAACCATCAAAACACTAAAGACATATAAGGCGCCCGGTGGTGGTGGTGGCCTTTAATCCCAGCACTTGGGAGGCAGAGGCAGGTGGATTTCTGAGTTAGAGGCCAGCCTGGTCTACAAAGTGAGTTCCAGGACAGCCAGGCTATACAGAGAAACCATGTCTCAAAAAAAAAAAAAAAAAAAAAAAAGACATATAAGGCAAGGGGAGAGATGCTTCAGCAGTTATTAGCATTTTTACTCTGGCAGGGGACTGCAGTTTGATTCTAACGACCTATACTGAGAAGCTTACAAACACTTGTAACTTTAACACTAGGGGACCTGAAACCATCTTCTGTATTCTAGGAATACCCACATGCCTGTGTTTAAACACACACGCACACAAATACACATGTAACTTGTTTGTTTTGAGACAGGGTCTCTATGTAGTCCTGGATGGCCTGAACTCACAACATAGCCCGGCCTCCAACTCTCAGAGGTCTGTTTCTGCCTCCTTGGTACTAGGATTAAAGACACCACTAAAGCTGCCCCAACCCCCTAAAAGCATCTCTTTAAAAAGTTATAAATAGGTCAATCTACAAGGTTCACCTAAGTTCACCTAAGTTCACCTAAGTTTTCTTGGATGATTCACTGACAGTGTGAAACTGTGCATGTGTGATGTACATGTGCAAACTTTTTCTCAGGGAAGGTGCTTTGTACCCTTCAGGAAATGCTCACAAAGGAAGAGGGATCACAAGATCGTGCTGAGAACCTGAGAGATCTTTCCAGTTCTAAGCTTCTGTCTACTGGGAGTAAAGATCACAGACTGGAAACTCAAAGGTGTATTTCTAAATAGATTTCACTCTTCTTGTTTTACAAAGTGATCTTTACTCCAACATCTTTACTTCATTATAGATGGCTAAGTAAGCGCTGCTTGCTTCACCCAGGGTTTTAGCATGTTTTATTGGTTTTTTGTTTGTTTTGTTTTGAGTCTTTTTTTTTTGTTTGTTTGTTTGTTTGTTTTTGGTTTTTCGAGACAGGGTTTCTCTGTATAGCCCTGGCTATCCTGGAGCTCACTTTGTAGACCAGGCTGGCCTCGAACTCAGAAATCCGCCTGCCTCTGCCTCCCGAGTGCTGGGATTAAAGGCGTGCGCCACCACGCCCGGCTTGTTTTGAGTCTTTTAAGGGTTCTTTTGCATTTATTCTCATTCTCTCTCTCTCTCTCTCTCTCTCTCTCTCTCTGTCTCTCTGTGTGTGTGTGTGTGTGTGTGTGTGTGTGTGTGTGTTCCTTGTATACACACAATGTAGACACCTAGATATCAGCCAAGAAGAACTCAGTTGAACTGATACCTAGGAAGCCACTTTCAGGTATCAGACCAACAAAAATATTCACCCAGGAGACCAGCTACATTTGAAGTATCACATATGCCAACATATTCAGGCCACTCAAATCCTTGGGACACAGGGTTTTGTTTTTTTGTTTTTTTTCCAGAGCTCAGTCCTTCCCATTTTAAACTTTATTAACATGAACCTATCACTTCTCTAAAATGCTATTCATCGGTGTTATGTCCTTGAAGAGTGTAGTCTGTGCTGCATAGTGTGAGCCAATGCAGTGGCTCCAAATGCACATGCCAGTTCTGTCCACAGGACCATCAAATCCTTTGGCCTATACATACACACTCTCCTTTGAAATAATCATTTCTATAGAAGTTTAACAATCACAAAAGGGGCCGGGCAGTGGTGGCGCCTTTAATCCCACACTTGGGAGGCAGAGGCAGGTGGATTTCTGAGTTCGTGGCCAGCCTGGTCTACAGAGTGAGTTCTAGGACAGCCAGGGCTACACAGAGAAACCCTGTCTTGAAAAACCAAAAAACAATCACAAAAGGGATCCACATAAGTCCTAAACCGAACCTTGTTTTTTCCATCTGTAAAAGAAGAGACATAGCTGTATATCCCTGGACTATTACTAAAAGTGATACTAGAGAAAATGCATTTGATAGTCCTTTTATACCAACTATCCATTAAATTTATTGGAAAAGTGGGATTATATTCCAAACATTAGACTCAAAGATGACTATTTTAGTCATGTCTCTTGGGCTCAATGCTGCCTGCAACTTCTGTCTCTGATTGAAACATTACCTGAGTACCCAGTTGTTATGCTTCAATTATTTTATAAAATAAAAGACAGATCTGGGCGTGGTGGCACATGCCTTTAATCCCAGAACTCAGGAGGCAGAGGCAGGCAGATTTCTGAGTTCAAGGCCAGCCTGGTCTACAGCGTGAGTTCCAGGACAGACAGGGCTATACAGAGAAACCCTGTCTCGAAAAACAAAACAAAACAAAAACCACCGATGTTCATTCAATTAAGATGCATTTTGAAGGGAAAAGAGAAAAAGCAAGCATGGCCTTCAGATACCTGGCCTGAGAAACTGGGCTGGTAGTGATGCTAGCTATTGAGACTCAAAAGACTATGGAAGAGTATCAAGAATCTGCAAAACAGAGCATTAAATCAACTCAAAACCCATTCTTCCCACACCAGCCAGCTGACCCTCTGCCAGACCAATGTTCTCATCACTGTCCTCCGACTGTCCTCAGGAGACCACAGACTGTAACTGTGATGCAAATAAGATTTGATTTCATCTGGTGTGTGCACGCTCGTGCACACACACACACACACACACAAAGGTGGGTAGAATGAAGAGACTGAAGCACAAAAGCAAAATGAAAGACTCAATATATGTCTTCAATGCGCAAACTTGCTGTGTCTTAGAATCCAAGGCTTGCAGTCAGTGAACTTCCTGCCAAATTTATGTATCATAACTTGTTACTAAATATGTGCAGGTAATTGCATGCAGTGACATCAGATGTGGTTAAGTATTTGGAAATTGTCGGCGAATTTCTGAGTTCGAGGCCAGCCTGGTCTACAAAGTGAGTTCCAGGACAGCCAGGGCTACACAGAGAAGCCCTGTCTTGAAAAAACAAACAAACAAACAAACAAACAAACAAAGTATTTGGAAATGATTCATCTCTGGCTCATAAACAGACCTGAAACCCTGTGGGTAGGGAGCTTGGCTGGTCCTGAGCACAAGTGGATTCAGGGTCTGCTTCAGGATAGTTAGTATAGGTAGTAGGCATTCCATAATGTGCAAAGGATGTGTGTGTAGTTTTTGCAACTTCTTTAGTTGAGCCCCCATTTTCCAGGACACACAACCACTATATTCACCCTTTAGGGCTTTTTATAAGAAAGCATCCAAGCCAAGATGACTTAAAACAACAAAACATTTGTTTCATAGCTCCAGATGCTAGAAGTGTGAAACTAGACTACAACCATGAAGCCGGGCAGTGGTGGCGCACAGCTTTCATCCTAGCACTTGGGAGGCAGAGGCAGGCGGATTTCTGAGTTCGAGGCCAGCCTGGTCTACAGAGTGAGTGCTAGGACAGACAAACAAACAAACAAACCAAAACACACAAAAAAAGACTACAACCATGATGGTCACCTTTCCTCTCAGGACTACATAGAGAGAACCATTCCTGAATCTTCCAGACAGGTTCTTCCCCTTCCCCGAGGCTGGCCTCGAACTCAGAGATCCGCCTGCCTCTGCCTCCCCAGTGCTGGGATTAAAGGCGTGCATCACCATGCCCGGCTCTTCTAGCCTCTTTCTAGTCTCAGGAAAAAGGAGTTCAGGATTGAAGAAAGCTTCAGATCAGATTTATTTTAAACTTTTTATTAACATGAATCTATCACTTCTCTAAAATGCACCTCATCAGTGTTATGTTCTTGAAGAGTATAGTATTATATGGGGTATTGCCTCTTGGGAACCTGCCAACACATTCACTCTGAGGAGAAGGAAGGAGGGGCAGTATATCTGTTATGGTTGGGAACGGGTCTATGTACGTGACCTCCCCCTCCAGCCCCGAAGAAGATGCCATATATATGTCATCAGCAAAGACAAGTCAGAGAGAAATGAAGTCAGTTGCCTGAAGTTACCAAGTCACAAGGATCCCACTGGCTTTAAAAATCTAATGACAAAAAAAAAAAAAAAAAAAAAGAAAGAAAAAAAGAAAAAAGAAAAAAAAGAATCCCATCACGAGTTGCCACTGGTGGAGGGGTCGACGGAAGAAAAGCATTAGGGATGTGGAGTGACAGACATGTCCTATGATCTACGTGGCACATGTGGTGAAGTAGGACATTTTAAAATTTGTTCTTGACACAAGGTCTCACAAAGTTCAAGCTGGTCTTGAATTCACTGTGTGGCCAAGAATGACTTCGCTTCTGATCTTCCTGCCTCTATTTCCCAAGTGCTGGGATCATAGGCCAGACCCAGATGAGCTGTTTGAATTCTTTATAGATGTTTTAGTTATTGTTGAGTTTTGGGGTTTTTCCCATGTATTGTAATGCTAAATATCCCACCCCCCCAGGCCTATGGCAAATTGTAATCCAGGGTTATTGATGGGGAAGTAGATTCCAATAGCTTAGAGGGTAGATATCTGCCCAGCTCCAGTGCTGATTAAGGCTTATTATAATAATAAAAGTTAGTTGTGTGTCTTCTGTCTAGGAACTGAATGATCAAAGTCAGGGTAGATTCCTCCAATTGAGATTAAATAATTCCAACAACAAGTTAAGTTTTAATTTGTATTTACCTCCTTATTTATGAAACTGTATTGGTGACTTTTACTTTGTTGTAAAAACAATTACCCAATAGAAACAACTTACAAGATTAATTTTGGCGCATAGATTCTGAGAGTTCAGGTCCACGGTCACTTGTGTTGGTCACATGAGCTTAGACACAACATTGTTGCCAAGGGGAATATGGGGCAAAGGTAAACACCTTACTTTCTCTGTGACTCAGAAGCAGAGAAAAGGGACGTGCGTGTTCTAAAGACACAATCTTTGACACAGATGTCTCGAGTTCACAGCCACACATTGATCTGATTTCTGCTCATTCTTTAGACCTTGGCTCAATTCTTCTCTCCTCAGGGAAGCCCTCCTTTCACCCCCTTCCCACCCTGTAAAAAGTGCCAGCACTCTCTTTCCTTTAGTGGTAGGATCTCAGAGACACATAATTATATATGTATGTGACTTACATGTAATCAGTTATATGTACACATAATTATATATCCAATCCTGGATAAGTTGCCTAATGTCTTCTCTGCTCACCTGTCAATCCCATGATGGCCCAGTGTGACAAGCAGGCCAGGGCAGCAATCAGTAGCTACTGATTGAAAAACAAACTATTTGAGAGCTCTTTCAGAGCCCAGGGAGGTTTTTTTTCCTATCTGCTTTGGTGGTCACTCTACGCTGACTGGGTAGGAATCTGGTCTCTCTTGTCCTGAGAGGAAAGTTCCAAGCAACATACATGGGAAAGGAAGACTAATGAGGAGGATTTTGGAAATGTTTTCTCTAGATGAAAGGAAGGTTTCTTGCAGTGCAGAAGGAGGCAATGCCATTCACTTGGTACTGTGACTCAGGTAGTTGTTTTTATATAAACATACAAAGAAACAAACAAGGGGAGGAAGTAAGCCAACATCCATCAACTCAGCACAGCAGGAAACAAGAAAAGGAGCCAGGAGTCTAGAAGTGCCTGTGAGACTTGGCATAGGCCAGCAGGAACACTCAAGTGCTGATTCTCACAGATCTAATTATTCTCGAAAGAAGGGAGGGAGGGAGGGGGAGAGAGAGAGAGAGAGAGAGAGAGAGAGAGGGAGAGAGAGAAGACCTTGGACTTCTCTGGTTCTGTCTTTGTAAGAATGGCACAAGTCTGAGGGAGCCTGAAGGTTGAATGGTTTGCTCTAACAAGGGCTTGATACAAGGGCTTGATTAAACAAACAAAAGGGAGTGTTTTGGAGTGTTCCCTTGGGTGACCCTGTAAGATCTAGTTCTGGTCCAAGTGAGAGGCTGAAGCCAAGAACAAGTTATTTATTTGATCTTCTTCAAACCAATCCAGGTGAGCATGTGACCATTCTCATCCCCCCCCCCCCTCTCTCCCTCTCCTGCTCCCGCTCCCCCTGTGTGTGTGTGTGTCTGTCTGTTTTTCTTTCTCCTTGCTCTTTCCCTTTCTGTCTCTGTCCTTTTGGTTTTTCAAGACAGGGTTTCTCTGTATAGCCCTGGATGTCCTGGACCTCATTCTGTAGACCAGGCTGGCCTGGAACTCATAGAGATCCAAATGCCTCTGCTTCTCTTGTGCCGGGACCAAAGGTGTTCAACACTACCCTCAGCTATAGCACGTGACCATTCTATAAACATGTTTGAAAAGAATATAAATTCCCTTCTGTAGGAGACATGCAAGGTTATGCACCCTTAAGTACTTCACCACACATTTAATGACCTACTGGGACTTACCAATTACTGTGCTCTGCCTCAACAGTTTCTATATCTTGAAATAACATCTTTGTTCTAACTTAGGCAACATAATAAATAGTATCCTGGCTACCCTGGAGTAGATAAGTAAAACTCTGTCTCAAAACAGCAGCAGCAGCAGCAACAACAACCACCAACATCACCAGCAGCATGATAATTTGAATCTAGCCCTGACATTTATATGCTGAGTGACACTGGGAAAGGGATTAACTGGGTCCTTATCTCCTCAGTTATAAAGTAGGGAGGTTTTTTTCCAAACATCCTCATAAGAGGTTGGAAAAATCAAAGAGATCATGGCTATAAAATATCTGAAGCCATGATGCAAATGCTAAGTACCCAAATTCTGATGTAGATAATAAGTACCCGCCCGGGTTCCCTGACCCCTTTTACAAAAAAATACCATTAGATCTGTCAATAATTCTGCTTCAGTGCCAGGGATTATCCTAGATACTTGGACGACAGTTATTTAGACAGAGAATAAACCTTGGTGTAGGCACTGGAGATTAAAAATTTAAAAAAAAACTTTTTTTTCCAGATCCTGGTTATACAGAAAACAAGACAAGAACGATGGGTTGAATATTTGTGTGCTACTCCCCTAGGGTAGGATGGGGTCAGTAGGCAGGGCCTGCAGGAGGGCATCGTGCAGGCATCCTCATGAGTAGGATTAGTAGTTTATATCAGGTGATGGGAGAACTTGCACTTGCTCCAGTAAAAAACAAACAAAACAAAACCAAAACACACACAAGTACACACATACACACAAACAAAAAAACCAACCAACCAACCATCCGTCTGTCCGTCCATCCATCCATCCATCCATCCATCCATCCATCCATCCATCCATCCAACCAAACCCCCAAAATCCAAAGCAATTCAAGCCCAGCAACAGGACAGTGTAAACTAAGAAGCTGTACCACACACAGAATCGACCAGAACCTTGATCTTGGACTTTCAAACAAATGTTTGATGGTTTAAACTTCTGCAGCCTATGGGATTTTTGTCACAGCCTAGGATGACTAAACAGCAGGGCTACACAATAAAGAGCAAGCAGGGAACGACTGGGAGAGCTCTCACAGTGTAGTGAAGGAAGGCTTCGCTGAGACAGGAACATAGAATCTCAGACTTGAAAGATAACAGTGGTTCCAGCCTACTTAGCCAGGGCAGGAGTTAACCTAGTGTTTGGAAGTTACAGAGAAAGACAATAGGACTACAATACAGGGCAGGGTATGAGGTTTTGATAGGGCCCAAGAACAAAGGACTCGCTAGCTACATCTTGGCGTTTAATCTCATGGCAACAGGAAGCCATTAGTGTGCATTAAGTGCCAGAGCTACTTCATTAGACTTACTGAATAGCCAGACAGGGAGGTTATTTGTGAAATGCAAAGACTGGGACTGAACTTGGGACTATGGAAGTCTACGAAAAGATCACAAATTCAGTGGATTCTAGACTCAGGGCTAGCAGTGATGTGAGAGCAAAGGAATGGTGTGTGACATGTGGTTAGAGTCCACAGCACACTTATTTGACTGCAGTCTACAAGAGAGTGAGAAAGAATCGACTGACTTCCTCAGTAAAGTGGCAGGGAAAAAAGAAAGGATGGGATGGGTTCAGTTGTAGAGTGCTTGCCTTGCACTTACAAAATGACATTATATAAATAAAATGACTTATAAAATGACAATGGTGATCAGAATCACTGCCATCCCAGCACCAGGTGGGGGTAGTAGCAGAAGTAGCAAAACCAAGGTCATCTTCCACTACTTAGCAAGTTCAAAGCCAGGCTGAAATACATCAGGAAAAAAAGAGAAAGAAAGAGGAGGGGAAGGGAGAGATGGAAGGGGGAGGAAAAAAAAAACCTTTATAAACTTGGAGCAGCTCAGATTCAAAGATATTGGCTGGAAGCTCTTGAAGTATTAACGAGGGAACCTAGCACCCATTGTCACCAGTCTGGGACCTGTCCTATCCTCATATGGATGGACCACACTCTGAAGCATTCTGATCCCCTAACAAGGTGACAGAGATGCGATGGAGAGGGAAATGGTAAGCACCCATAACGTGTGAGATGACCTGCTCTAAGCACTTAAGGCAGTAAAACTATGTGGTTCCCGAGACCGTAAAACTCTCCTGAATGAGAGAGTCACAGTGGCCAGATGTAGGGCTGTATCCCCACAAACAGAAAGAGACAAGGAGAAAGTCAGAGGCCTGACATAATGGGTTTTAATTACTTGGGTTACATTTCTAACAGAAACTCCGAGCTGGAGGATATGTTGAATTGGGCTCAAAGTTTCAAGGACCTTAATCCATTACTCGGGAAGGCGAGTATGGAACAAGGACCCAGGTCAGTGTAACTCTTCACGATGTAAACAACCAGGAAATAGAGGCTCAAGCACCCTTACCTGCTGTTTCTCTTGCCCACAACTGTCATTTAATGGAAATGAAATTATTCTATCTGGGCCAGGCATGGTGGCGCACACCTTTAATCCCAGCACTCAGGAGGCAGAGGCAGGGGGATTTCTGAGTTCGAGGCCAGCCTGGTCTACAGAATGAGTTCCAGGACAGCCAGGGATATACAGAGAAACCCTGTCTTGAAAAACCAAAAAAAAAAAAAAAAAAAAAAAAAAAATTCTATCGACACACACATGATAATGGGACATAAATTTACTCAGTGCTTTGGGTAGGAAAATACACAAAATAATTTCTAGTGAGTACACACAGCTAATCTATAGAAGGTAGGACAGTCATCATCATTGTCACAGCCACCAGCAGCATGATTCAAACATATATGGTGTGCTCCTCTAATCCCAGCACTTCAGAGGCAAAGCCAGGCAGATCTCAGAGTTCAAGGCCAGCCTGGTCTACAAAACAAGTTCTAGGACAGCCAGAGCTACACACAGAGCTAAACCCTGTCTTAGAAAAAAACAGAAGAAACCCCCCCCCCACCACCAACAATGACAAACTGGACAGTTCTAAGCTAGAAGTGAGGTACACACCTGTAGGTCCAGTACTTGGAAGCCAGAGGTCAAAGGATCATGGGTTTAAGGCCAGCTTGAGGGATACATGAGACACTCACTTCAAAAACAAACAAAAGCAAACCAACCTGTATTGGAATACAGGCATGCACAATCCTAAATACACATATACACACTCAGATGCACATATATTTACATATAGTCATATATGTGTATACAGATACATAGATAAATATATCTATATATATTCATACATTCATACATATATGCAGTTTGTCCAAATGTATTTTCTCATATGGGAATTGCATCCCCACCCACCTTCCCTCCCATTAGGTCTTGCCATGTTGCCCAGGCTGGCCTTGAAGTCACAATCTTCCTGCTCTCAGTCCCTGTGTCCTGGAATTACAGGCATTTACTGGAGTCTCTCTTCCGGGATAAACTGATAGGTTATATAATTTAAAACCACCCCCTCCCCTGCCAGATTTAGAAGAGTCATGAATATGCTAATGTGTATAATGTGTCTGATTAATTTCCAAGAAGAGTATAGAAGATGTTTGAGCAGGAATGTTCAGGTGAGGACTTGTTGCTGAACTAGAATGCTATACAGTGCAATTACAGAGAATCTGCTCAGATAAATTCTATACTGCTCTGTGGTACATGAAAACCATCATATACCTCCAGAGAAGATAGGAATATGAACCAAATAGGAAGGTTATGCTACAGCTAATCACTAGAGGTGAACTAAAAGCAATTAAGTTCCCAGTCTGCTTCGCTAGCTGGGCCAAAGCCAGGTCTTCAGCTGCCATGGGAATCTACTGAATTCCTTCTCAAAAGAAATTTGGGTTAAGCCAAATCCTTCCTCATATAAAAGAGTTCATACACGAAACTGAAAGAATGTGCCAAAAATAATTTATACAGAGTGTTCATTGTAGAAGTAAAATATAAAATCCTTCTTTGAGTCAAAGTTCCATTAGAAAATGAAAAATTCAGCCTTAGCTGAGAAATTAGTGCTCACTCTTTGCATCCCAGCTCTCCCTCTGAGCTCCCTGGGTGCTGGACCAGGATCTCTAACGCCGGCTGCCTTAGCCAAGGAGGCCGGCATTGTTTCGAGCATAGGACTTAGTGGACATGGTCTTCAAATTAAGGAAGAGGGGCTGGAGAGATGGCTCAGTGGTTAAGAGCACTGACTGCTCTCCCAAAGGTCCTGAGTTCAGTTCCCAGCAACCACGTGGTGGCTCACAACCCTCTGTAATGAGATTACACGCCCTCTTTTGGTGTGTTTCAAGATAGCTACGATGTACTCACATTAAATAAATAAATAAATAAATCTATCTATCTAAACTAAACAACCAAAAAAAAAAAAAAAAAAAAAAAAACCCAAACCAAACCAAACCAAACTAAGGAAGAGTATAGTCAGACCTAATGTTAGACAAGTCCCATCCTGGTAGACCAGTTGGACATGGATATTAGACAAGGCAAGTCCCCTGGCACAGTAGAATACACCAACCTATGGGAACAGGATAAATATAAATGAAGACATGTTCCTAAAAAAATCTCCTATCCCTGAAACCTAATTGATGAAATAGCAGCACAGATGTTTGTGGATTTGGAGCTTAAAAACCCTGTAGGATCATGGTTCAGTTCCTGACTGGACTGTGGCGCTGGCTGACCAGTCGTGGCGCATATATGCTCAATAAACTATCCTTGTCTGACTGAGATTAGTGTTTATGTGGTTTGTGAGGCGACTCCTGGACCCCAATAGCTATTGTTAGTCAGAGAGGCCCCTGAGGCCCCTTCTACAATACAGGTTACTGCCATTGCTCTTGCTTGTCCATTACAGCTAGATAGTAAATGTGACTGCTGAAGCAGGACACAGAGGCATCAAGCTCGGACGGAGATGAAAGTTGTCATTAGACTTACCGAGTGGTGGAATCTGCACACTACAGTACTAACCTCCTAAATGTAACGTGTCTACTTCTGAGATAGTGGGATGCCTGTTATAGGGGTAACAACTGACTTATGGTTGGTTGGTTTGTCAGTGCTTGAAGATCTTCCCACCTTTGTGTCCAGAGTGCTGGGACTACAGGTGTGGGACACCATGCCCCATAGATAGGACTCTTTCGGAGGGGAGAGAAGACATAGGGAAAAGCTAAGTAATGTAAAAATTAAGGGGAAAAAAAAATCATAGTTCACGAAGGTTCCCTGAAGAAACCAGACCATACAAGAGAGCGAGCGAGGAACAAGGGGTCAATCAACTGTACCTTCATCCCTGCAGCGGCTGCAGGTCCACTGGGGTCCACAGCCTGGATGTGGCATGGTTTACTTCCTCGTACCACAAAGCCCCAGCCAACTGCGTCACCAACAATCTAGAGAGGAAAACCACAATGAGTAAGCAGCAGCCATTCCTGGGCATTCGCAGGTCTTTCTGCGAGTACAGTCTGACCCATGATTAACCATGTGTCTTGACATATACTTTTTCTTCATTTCATCCCTACCATGTCAGGGGAATGAAAATGCGGTGGTGGCACATAACCTGTTGGGCAGAAGGAAGCTGTGTTGGGGAGGTCACTCCCCAGGAAGCAGCTAGCAGCATAGCGCTTCCTGGGGCTGCCCGCCAATTTCATATCCCACTGCAGTATGGGTCTGAGAAGATCTTAAAAAAACATCATTGCGTTTTCTCTCTAGATTCAATCTCTATCTCAACCCGATCTTTCCTTCATATCCAAATAACAGACCTTCACCTAGCAACATCAAAGCCTAGCATGGTGGGAGATATGAAAAGTCCTGGCCTCTTTTGAAAGACAGTTTACTGCAAAAACCAAGGGAAAAGTAGTCGATAAAGTTCACAATTTGCAAACGGCCTCTGGTCCAGATATTGTCTGGCACCAATGCATGCCTTTTCCTACAGAATCAGAACGGACAGTAAGGTTCCCTGGATGGTTCCAGAGGCATCCCCTAGTGCGTATGCCAATTGGAGTGCAGATGAAACATCCTCACAATCAAGTACTAGTGATGCTGGCATTTAAATACAAAGTCACACAAATGCTCTCAAAACACAGCCAGCCATCTCTCAAAAGCTGGAGACTGGGGGAAAGCAGGAGAGCAAGTGGGAACCTTGGGGGAAATTCTTGAGACTGTCAGGAGCTTCCATGGCTTTAGGATTTGATACTATGGATTTATTATATCTAAGTTCACTATCAAATGTACCGTGTGCCTTTCCCTTTGATGCAGACATAACAGCCTGCAATGGTTTGTATTTGCCCGGCCTAGAAGGTGTGGCCTGGTTGGAGTAGGTGTGGCCTTGATGGTGTGGTTTTTGAAGACCCTCATTCTAGCTGCCTAGAAGCCAATATTCTGCTAGAAGCCTTTCAGATGAAGATGTAGAACCCTCAGCTCTGCCTGCACCATGCCTGCCTGGATCCTGCCATGCCCCAACTTAGATGATGATAGACTGAATCTCTGAACCTGTAAACCAGCCCCAATTAAATGCTGTTCTTATAAGAGTTGCTTTGGGTGCCGGGTGTGGTGGCACACACCTTTAATCCCAGCACTTGGGAGGCAGAGGCAGGTAGATTTCTGAGTTCAAGGCCAGCCTGGTCTACAGAGTGAGTTTCCGGACAGCCAGGGCTACACAGAGAAACCCTGTCTCGTAAAACAAAAAAACAAAACAAACAAACAAACAAAGAATTGCTTTGGTCATGGTATCTACTCACAGCAGACCCTAACTAAGACAAAGCCCTTCTGTCAACTCCCCAGTGCTCAGCATGAGAGGAGTCCTCAGCTAGAATCTGGGATGTGAATGGATGTGTGGGAAAACGTCTCACCTTTGAGGTAATAAACAAAATTTGTCAGGAAATGGAGAGGGAGGGGAGATGGTCCTCTAAAGTTAATTGATATACATGTTGCTGGTCGAGAGAAGAAAGCAATCGGAACAGGGGAGATGGTACCAATAAGAACACGTGGATGGGCCTGGGCAGGTCTCCCAGTTGGATAGAGTACTTGCCTAACATTCGAGGGGCTCTGGGTTTGAATCCCATAACTGCAAGAATCCAGTGTAGTCTGCGTTCCTGGTACTTCGGAGGCAGAGGGAGGATCTGACATTTAAAGTTATCCTGGGCTATATATATAGCTTGAGGCTATGTGAGACCCTTCAGAAAAATAACTTAAGAGTCCATTTGAGTAAAATCAATGGGGCCTGGGAGGAAGAATGAAGGTTGCAGGAACACTAAGAAACGGCAAGTCCTCAGGTCCAGGGGACTAAACGGGGCAGCCAAGTCACGTGGCTGTGCACCTCAATACAGACAGACATTTATCCTATGGTTTTGTTTCCTTTCTTCTCCTTAGGATTTTCTAACATCTTAACGATTTTTAGAATTAACTGTAATGAAGAAATTAAATTTTTTTGGTACTGTTTTCTGTCTTAAAAGTACATAATTACAAGCCGGTTGTGGTGGCACACGCCTTTAATCCCAGCACTCGGGAGGCAGAGGCAGGCAGATTTCTGAGTTCGAGGCCAGCCTGGTCTACAAAGTGAGTTCCAGGACAGCCAGGGCTACACAGAGAAACCCTGTCTTGAAAAAAAACAAAAAAGTATATAATATATTGGAATAAGTGCATAGCAGATACTAAAAAGGACAAAATTCACAAAGAAATTTAAAACACTACATGACTAACGAATCAAGAGAAGCCTTAACACATTTTAGTGCATTAGAGCTTAAAGCCTCTACTATTCTAACCAAAATGTGCAGATGGGTGTGGCAACAGGCATCTTTATCCCATCACTTAGGGGTCAGAGGCAGGAGGATCCCTGCGAGTTCAAGGCCAGTCTGGTCTACATAGTGAGTTCCAGACCATCCAGGGCTACATAGACAGATCCTACTTCAAAAAAGAGAGGGGGAAATCTGAGAAAAGTTCTCGGTGAGGTCCCGTAGCCACACACTGACTGACAGGTGGGTGTGTGCAGGAGCTAGGCTTACCGTGAATGTCTTCCTTGCGTACGGAGCCCCCGGAGTCAAGAGTTCCTCAGAAGTGACAGGTCTCTTCAGCACTATGAGATAGGTACAGTGTCAGAGGATACACACTTTTAAATTCCTCTCTCATCCATTCAGCAGGTATTTCTGGGATGCCTCCTCTCGACTGGTAAAAGTGGCAAAGACCTCCACCACCCATTCATCTTTGAGCTGAGCAGACGGGAAATCCCAGCAGAGAGCTTAAACCTAACTTACGGAACCATGGGGATGCAGAGAGGATGGGGAAAGAAACCAAGATGCCTTTAAGGGGACAAAGGGAGGGATAGAATCTCCCTACAAAGGAAAAGGCCTTGTTTCTAGCTCTTCCAGGTCTTTCTTCTAAGTTCTTATATGCATCTATGTGTGTCAAAACTCCAGCAGTCCGATGGCCACCCAGCAAATGCTGGCTCCATCGAAGTTGGTGTCCCTAACATACTGCACACATCTCATTTACTAAACTTCATTCTTTTCTCTGATAAGTAACTTAGAAACAAGAATGGCGCCTCAAGCTCCGAGGAGCCAGACTGGGTAACTCTCCATGGCCTGGGTCTCTTCTCTGCATCTGTCAAATCCATTTTTTCATTTAATCTCTACCTGAGCTAATTCTCTAAAGCAGTAGTTCTCAACCTTTGGGGATCAAATGACCCTTTCACAGAGATCGCCTAGACCATCTGCATATCAGAGATGTACGTCGCAATTCATAACATAGCAAAATTACAGTTATGAAGTAGCAATGAGAACAATTTTATGGTCAGGGTCACCACAACAGGAGGAATTATATCAAAAAGTCACAGCATAAGGAAGGTTGAGAATTGCTGATTCAGACAGGCTGGTTCATCATTATACTAATCTTATTCATTTTAATTTTTTTTTTTTTTAAAGACAGGGTCTTGCTTGTGTGCTATGTAGCCCAGGCTGGCCTCAAGCTCACAGGAATCCTACCGCAGCCTCGAGTGCTGGCATTGCAGCGGCATGCCAGTCACCATTCTTGCTTCATTTGAAAGTAAAATTAGATATAATAAACTCATGATAGAAAATCCTAAAGCCATGAAGTGTCTGATAGACTTAAAGCTTAAAGATAGAATATTCAGTATTATATCTTAAATTTTTTTTAACCATTATTTTATACGTGAGAAAACTGGTTCAGAAAAGTTCATTTGTGCATTTCCAACAACCTGTAGCTGAAAATGTGGGTAGTAAAATTAGGGTCAAACTTAAGCATGGGTGCCAGGGCCTACACTTTTAGCAACTGTCATAAAGTCCTGTGCTATGCTGTCTCAGAAACTCTGGAAGATAAGACTGTGGAGTACTGTCTGTCTATTCTTAGCTCATTGCTGTTGCCTACCAGGGCAACAGAGACAGCTGTATGAAACTCCCTTAGTAATGAACTTCTTTCTTCTAGTAATGAATTTCCCTGTCCAGATAATTGGGAACTGGAGAGTCGGTTGTCCTAGTGTCCCGGGTCAGTTAGTGGGGACAGAGCACAGGGACAATCCTAACAAGAGTACACACAGGGCAGAGATTTAAGTGCCACAAAGAAATAAAAGGAGCCAGGGCCAGGGTCTAATCTGGGGAAATGCCCGTCTCCAGTTGCCTTAGGCAGTGGATACATTCTGAGGTCAGTCACTTGTCCCCAACAAATGGGTAGCAGCAGTAGCAGCATGGGGCAGGACTGCCTGATCCCTCCCCAGGCAGCTGGGCCCATCTGCTGGATGAGCTCTAGGCTTAAGACCCACTCTCCCAGGGAAGAGGCAAGAACTGGTCTTGGGAAGGGGACAGGTGGTTGGGATTAGAACTTCTGCTTTTCGGAAGGCTTTGAAGCAATGTTTGCTAAGGGTGAGGGAGCAGGTCAGATATCAAGAGGAGAAAGGCATCTCTCAGGCCCCAAGGAGGAGGGAGGAAAAGCGGCGAGTGTTTGAGTGCTGAGACCTGATTGCTTAGGAGACAAGCTCTTCTCCAAGCCTGTGACTCCTCGGGGCTTATAAAATTGATGATATTTTGGGGTGCAGAGCTGGCCATTTACTTTAGTGTACTTTTTCTTTTTATTGTGTTGAGAAGCAGAAACTTTGAGACCCAGGGGATTATCCTGCAGATTCCCTCTTGCTCATCACCAAGACATGGGCTATGGCAACAGTGATGGCTTTGTCCTTGGGAAAGAGGGGTGAGGCCAGATATTTATACCAACTAGTAAATCTATATGTAATCCCGATCAACTAGTAGTAAATCTATATATAAACCCGATAGAGATGACTAATGTTTCTATTTTTATATTAGAGAGTGTATGCCTGTGTGTGTGTATGAGAGAGAGAGAGAGAGAGAGAGAGAGACAGAGACAGAGACAGAGACAGAGACAGAGACAATAATAAAGCACACGTGAGAAGGTCAGAGAATTCTGTACCATTGGCTCTCCCTTCCATTTTTACGTAGGTTCTGGGTTTTGGACTCAGGTCGTCAGGTCTGCATGGCAAACCCTTTTACGTTCTAAGCTATCTCACTAGCCTGATGATGGTTAAAAGTCTTTATTGAGGCTGATGAATAGGCTTTGAAACTGCAAGACACCAATGAATTCCAATAGGTGGGCTTGAATATACCCACGCTCTTCTTCCTTATGTGTGCTAGGCACCAAGACTGAGCATGGTGGCTGCACATGCCAGTAATCCCAGCATCTAGCTGGAAGAGTATAGCAACAAAACAAGGGGGGAAGGGGTACGAGACAGCGAGAGAGCACATGCACACATGGTCCACATAGGTTCTTGCTTGCCACAGTCTGGGAAAGCCTTTACAAGTTGCTGAAGCCCTTTTGAGAGCCGGGGGAATGTCTCTCCGCTGCTAGTCCCTGCTGCTGGTCTTGCTTGTGTTGGACAGCCCTTAGTTAACTTTGAGAGCCATCTCTCTGAAGACAGTTTTCGTGAGCCAAGTTATACCTTTCTTTCAGGGGCATGCATGTTGAATAACTGGTCAACTCGTGAAGGTGCAGGGCATCCTGGCACTGAAGTGCATTATGGGTCAGCAGTATCCTTCCAGGAAGCTGTATCAGAGGCCATGCTATCCTTCGTTGGCCATTCAACAGGTGCTAACTCTAGAGCATGCTGTTGTGAGATTCTGTCTCCTGTGATCTCGACGTCCCGAGGAACTCCGCCAGCCAACGCATGACCCCAAGCCTCCCAGACAGGAGCATGGCCACCGTTTTCCCACTCACCAGATTTGGGGTTGCAGAGCACAGGGGGGCTGCTGCTGAGTGTGGGGCTGCTGCTGAAGTAGCCACTGCTGCCGCAGCTGCTCATGCTGCTCCTCCGCACGGCAGACACGATCTTGATCTCCTTGCTGGGGCTGACTGCAGAGGGGGAGCAAACACAGGCGCTGAGTAGGTGGTCGAGAGACCTAGAACGCCTGGGCTTTCAGCTGCAAAGGAAAAATCTCCTTCCTTTTCAGTTCTCCCACAGACTCACAGAGTAACTCAAGCCACCCGCTCTCAGTTTCCTGGACTGTAAAACAAAATATTATGTCACAGGATGGGTGTTGAGGAGAGGATCATATGATGTATACGAACATCTTTCTCTCTGTCCCTCTTTTCAAAAATAGGGCCTATTATGTAACCTATGCTAGGCTCAACTGCTAGGGTCCTGGAATTATAGGGCACACCATTGTGCCAAGTTTACAGGTACTTTTTTTCCTTGGCATATTCTTGTAAATGTGTCTGTGTACATATCCGTGTGTATGTTGCAAGTATATATGTACATGTATATTCTTGTATGTAGGGATCATGGGGGTCAATATTCAGAGTCTTCCCCAGTTGCTCTCCATCTTGGTTTCTCTCAGGGAACCTGGAGCTTGGTCATGAGGCTAGACTGACCAGCAGGGCCCAGTCTTCCTGTCCTTGTTCTCTAGCACTGGAACGAATTATGGACACACAACAACACATCCTCCAATCTTTTTTTTTAAAATATTAATATCTTTTACGTGAGTGCATCAGACCTAAACTCAGGTCAACATGATTGGGTGTTTAGAACTTTACCAACTAGGGCCATCTCCCCAACTCCTACAGGACGTGAATTCAAGAACTACCAAACCTGGGCCGGGTGTGGTGGCGCATACCTTTAGTCCCAGCACTTGGGAGGCAGAGGCAGGTGGATTTCTGAGTTCAAGGCCAGCCTGGTCTACAAAGTGAGTTCCAGGACAGCCAGGGCTACACAGAGAAACTCTGTCTCAAAAGGAAAGAAAGAAAGAAAGAAAGAAAGAAAGAAAGAAAGAAAGAAAGAAAGAAAGAAAGAAAGAAAGGAAGGAAGGACGGACTACCAAAAGAGAAACTGTCTCAAAAAGAAAGAAAGAAAGAAAGAAAGAAAGAAAGAAAGAAAGAAAGACCAAAAGAGAAACTCTGTCTCAAAAATAAATAAATAAATAAATAAATAAATAACTACCAAACCTACATTTTCCCTTCCTGGAAAGAAGCCCAATGCAGGTGATACATGTGACACTTAGTACACAGTGGTGGTAAATGGCCCTTGTTTAAGGACAGCCAGCAATCATTTGGGAGCACAAAAGACAAAGCTCACACTGAGGCTTTCAAACTGTTAGTTACATGAGACAGAATCTTTAGCTTTCAGGTTTGGTTCTTCCTGCCACAAAGCAGTGTGGCTCTGAAGACTGAAGGTCTGGAAGTGAGGGCAAATATATAGGCTGTTCTGAACACTGACTGGCACGCAGAAAGAAAACAAACAAGGGAGGGCTGGAGAGATGGCTCAGCGGTTAAGAGCACTGACTGCTCTTCCAGAGGTCCTGAGTTCAATTCCCAGCAGCCACATGGTAGCTCACAACCATCTGTAATGGGATCCGGGTGCCCTCTTCTGGTGTGTCTGAAGACAGCTACAGTGTACTCATAAATGAAATAAATAAATCTTCAAAAAAAATTTAAAAAACCAAACAATTAAAAGAAACCAAACAAGCAAACAACTATGGGTGGCTTTACAGGACTGTGTTACTGAATTCTCTTCATCTCTACTGAACCTATTCAAGAAGCAGGCAAAGCCCCTGCCCCAAAGAATGTTACTTGCATCTGCACAAGACAGCAGTGTGTCCCTATTCTTGTGTTTTATAAAGGAGAGAAGGAATGTGTTTGGTGGAGGTGTGGTAAGGTATGGGGGAAGGACGTGCCTCCACGGGCCCATGCTGAAGCCTCCCTTCCCTTCTGAGGGACCAGCTACATGACAGTATAGTATAGAACAGAGTTTATTCAGGGAACGGGGAGAAGAGTAGAGACAGAGAAAGGCAGAGAGAGTGAGAGAGCAAGAGAACGAGGGGGAGGGGGAGGGAGAGGGGGAGAGAGAGAGAAAGAGAGAGTAAGTAGAGGAGTAGAGGCCAGCCATGAGCACTAGGAGACACAGTGAGGAGGGGAATGGGGGGGGGGGAGATGAGAGGACAGAGTGGGAACAAGAATGCAAGAGACCAAGAGAGAGCAGAAGGGACAAGCATCCCCCTTTATAGCCAGTCAGGCACATCTGGCTGTTGCCAGGTAACTGTGGGGCAGAGCTTAGACAGAATGCTACCACCTGCGATAACCTTGGAGCATAAACTTGGGTAGCTGGCCTTCAGCTTGGTTTTCACTTTTCTGCTTAGCAACTCTTGCTTCATTTTTATTTTGAACCAAGGTGTGTATGAGGACCTTTGGATATACAGGACTCGAAAGGCGGGGGGGAGGGGGTGATAAATTGGAGCTGCTGGTGTGAAGCCACGTCTACCACTTGGAACTGTCAAATCACTCCAGTGCTAGGGTATTTCCTCATCTATAAAATGAGGACAGGAACAATCGTTTCCTTGGGGTTACAGGAAGAATTAAGTGAGCAAACCAGGGCACAGAAATGTCTCCTTTGACAGCGTAAGTGTTCTTGTTATCAGCTCCTGTGCATAAGCAAGACCGGACAAATACATTTGGGGCTGACTTAAGCCCTGTGCTGATTTACTTTGTCCTCCCTTTCACCCTCCTTCTCTTCCTCCCTCCCTCCCTCCCTCCCTCCCTTCCTTCTCTCCTTTCTATTTCCTTCCTTCCTTCCTTCCTTCCTTTCCTCCCCCATTCCCTCTCTTCCTTTTGAGGCAGGATCTTAGGAAGTTATGGCTCTACACCTGACCTTGAGTTCTTGCCTCTATCTCCCAATTACTGGCATCACAGGCTAGGGCCCCTCAGCCACCCAGTGCTTCTGAACTTTAAGTCACCAAGTGCCTTGAGTTCATGCCAAGTTTTCAGAGGAGTTGGGGATTCTCTTTAAACATCTCCCACTTCTGTATTTGCGATGGTGTGTGTGTGTGTGTGTGTGTGTGTGTGTGTGTGTGTGTGTGTGTGCATGCGCTCTCGAACGCAGGCAGGCATGTTTAACACAAGGTCTCACATAACCCAAGAAGACATCAAATACTGTAGTGTTGGATGACGATGCTTTTCTAATCCACCCGCCTCCTCCTCCCGAGTTCTGGAATTTACAGGAATGCGCTGCCACACCTGAGTGTTGCTAGGGATTAAACCTCAGGCTTCCTGTGTACTAGCAAGCAGCATACCAAAGGATTCTTGGCCCCACACTTTATTACCTCTCAAAAGACAAACACACCGGAAAACCGGCATACCTGACATAAAGCTGGTAGATTTCCGACTGTCGTGGCTCTGCTTCCTCAGACAGAAGGGACTGTCATGCGTCTCCTGAGAGGACGGGGACGTCTCATTGAGCAGCTCCATCAGCCTCCGCCTCCGACGGAAGTTCATTCTGAACTGGTAGAGGAGGTTGCTGTCCACAAACGGGTGCTTGTTAGACACTGGGGAGAAGAGACAACTCATGGAGAATGTGTGGCATGCAGGCCAGAGAGCGACACAGCCAGAAGACTACAGCCAACAGGGGCAAAAGTCCCAAGAAAGAGGCTACGCAAATGCCATGTGGGCTTGTGGAGTGGCGCACACGCACTCCCAAATTCTTCTCACGTGACACACATTTAAAAAATTTGGTAGCCAGATCCTCTGTGAAAGTCAGTCTCACCGGAGTTCTCTTCGTAGTGTACTACTGGCCCCAGGGTCCCCTCCACCAGATCACATACCACACTGTACATTCTCATGGCTCACTTACTTCCCTTGTTTTTCTACCTGAATTAACCCCAGGCTCCCTGCAACCCAGCACAGTGTATGTATATGTCCCATACTAAGACTTCATTTCTTTTCTCTTTGAGCCAGAGTCTGCTATAGCCCAGGCTGGCTTTGAACTCACTATATGTACTCAAGGGTGACCTTGACAAGGGTGACCTTGACATCCCATTCTGCCTGTCCTGAGGGTTTGGATTGTAGGTCTCTGTGCCATTGCGCACAATTTAAACATGGCAGGTAAACATTCTACCAAACATTCTACATCACTGGTCTTTATTTGTTAAAATAAATACATCAAAACTCAAGCCCGAGTTGATCAAAGACTTTGACATAAAACCAGATATACTAAATCTAATAGAAAAGAAAGTGAGGAATAGCCTTGAACTCATTGGCATAGGAGACAACTTCCTGAATAGAACACCAACATCTCAGGCGCTCAGCTCAACAATTAATAAATGGGACTTCCTGAAGCGAAGGACACCATCAATAGGACAGAATAGCAGCCTACAGAATGGGAAGAGATCTTCACCAACTCTACATTTGACACAGGGCTGATACCCAAAATATGTTAAGAACTCAAGAAATTAGACATCAACAAACCAGATAACCCAATTAAAAATGGGGTACAGGTAGATCCCAACAGAGAATTCTTGAGTGAGGAACCTCCAATGGCTGAGAAGCACTTAAAGAAATGTTCAAAGTCCTTGGTCACCAGGGAAATGCAAATCAAAACTATTCTGATAGTCCATCTTCTACCTGTTAGAATGGCTAAGATCAAAAATGCAAGTGACAGCACATGCTGGTGAGGATGTGGAGAAAGGCGAACCCTCATGCCTGCTGAGTGTGCAGACTTATACAAAAACTTTGAAAAGCAATCTGGCAGTTTTTAGAAAATTGGGAATAGTTCTAGCTCAAGACCTGGCTATATCACCACAAAAGATGCTCCACCATACCACAAGGACACTTGCTCAACTATGCTCCTAGCAGCTTTATTTGTAATAGCCAGAAACTGGATATAACCTAAGATATCCTTCAGCTGAAGGATGAATAAAGAAAATGTGGCCAGACCGTGGTGGCGCACGCCCAGCTCTATGGAGTCAGAGGCAGGTGGATTTCTGAGTTTGGGGCCAGCCTGGTCTACAAAGTGAGTTCCAGGACAGCCAGGGCTACACAGAGAAACCCTGTCTCAAAAAAAAAAAAAAAAAAAAAAAAAAAAAAAAAAAAAGAAAGAAAGAAAGTGGTCCATTTACACAAAGGGAATACTATTCAGCTATTAAAAATAAGGATATCATGAAATTTGCAGGCAAATAAATGCAGCTAGAAAATATCATCCTGAGTGAGGTAACCCAGATTCAAAAGGGTATACGTGGTATGTATTCACTTACAAATGGATATTAGCTGTAACATACAGGATAACCATGCTACAGTCCCCAAGCCCAAAGAAGCTAAGTTACAAAGAGGGCCCAAATCAATATGCTTGAATCTCACTGAGACGGGGAAATAGAATAGACATTAGGGGTAGATGGAGAGGGGGACCTGGGTGGGAGAGGAGGTGGGGATATGAACAGAAGGGGATCAAGTGTGGAGAGGACTGAGGGAGAGGGAACTGAAATTGGTGGGTGTTGTTTTTAAAACAAAAAACCCAGCCATTGGATTTTTACCAGAGGAGACTCAGGGGCCAGACAATATGGTGAAAGCCTGCTAGCTCAGAGAGACAGAGAAGGCACCCAACTGACCTTCCTACTCCTCAGGAAAAGCTCTTTCTCTACAGCGGTCTTAAAGACCCCTTTACTCCAAGCCCCTCCTCCTTTCTTACTTCCCTTGTTCACTCCCTGAGAACTGTATCTTGCAGTTGCTCCTCCTCTTGACCCATGTTTGACTTTGTTTAGCTCTTGTTTACAGAAAGCTCTTAGGTTAAAGGTGTGTGCTAGGGCTGAGCTCCACAACTCTTGTTTACAGTAAACAGAAAGCTCTTCTATCAAGGTGTGTGCCAGGGTTGAGTCACACCACAACAAGGTTGTTTTTTGTTTTTTGTTTTTTCCTCCCAGTTATAGTTTTGTGGTTCAAGATGTGATTAAATATCTGCAACAGGTAGGGGGGGCATCCCTGGAATAAGCTAGAAACTTAAGACCATGGAAACTCCCAGGAGTCTATTAAGATGACCGAAACTAAGACTCATAGCAATGGAAATACTGAACCTGAAACTGCTACTCCCTGTAACGAGGCAAGACTTCCAAAGGAGGAATGGGGACATCAACTCAGCCACAGAACCTTTGACCCACAATTTTTCCTGCCTATAAGATATGCAGAGATAAAGATGGAGGAGAAATGGAGGGAATGTCCAACCAATGACTGGCCCAACCTGAGATTCATGCCAGGAAAGAGAGCCCACCCTGACACTATTGATGGTATTAATGATACGTGCAGACACGAACCTAGCATAACTGTCATCAGAGAGGCTTCACCTACCACCTGATGGAAACAGATGCAGAGACCCACAGCCAAACCTTAGGCAGAGCTCGGGGAATCCAGGGGAAGAGGGGGAGGAAGGACTGAAGGAGCCAGAGAGGTCAAAGACACCACAAGAAAACCTACATAATCAACTAACCTGGGCCATGGGGGCTTATAGGGACTGAACCACTAATCAGAGAGTATGTAGGCCCTTTGCACATATGTAACATTATTTGCCACGTTAAAGGAGTATTATTATTGCATTTATTTATTTACTTGTGTATGGAGGGAAGAAATGTGCATGGAGTATGGTGTTCGGTGGAGGTCAGAGGACAAACTGTGGAAGTCAGTTCTCTTTTACTACCTTGCAGTAGTTGGGGGACCAAACTCAAGTCATCAATCAGTCGTGGTGGGCTCACCAGTGAGCACCAAGGACCCAGCTGCCTCTGCCTCCCCAGCACGGAGATTACTAGAGGTACCATGCCAGGCTTTTAGAACCATGTTATGGGGACTGAACTCAGGTCCTCCTGATTATACATCAAATATTTTTATCAACTGAGCTATCTTGTCAGCTTCAAATTGTATGCTTTAGATCGGTGGATTATATAGTATATAGTAATAAAGTTATTTTTCAAAAGAATCAACAACAGACTAGCATGGTGGGATACTCCTATCCCCACCCCCACCCCCCATCCTGGATAGGGAGGCAGGAGAAACTTCAAGATGGATGTTGCAAATTTCTTAAGAAATTCTACTTAAGCTGTGTTGGAAGTTCAGTGGAGAGATGATCTGTTGCTTTTGGTAAAAACAAGATTCCTTCAAAATTAAGTGAAAAATAATGAACACATTTTGGATAATTATTTCAGAAGATAGGGAGGGAAAATCCCAGTCAATAAGCAAATGAAAAGAATGTTAAAGTTTAACATAATTTTAAAACCAGAGAATCATAAAAGGGCCTTCAGGTGGGATGGCTCAGTCTCTATTGAGGAAGAAGTGAGACCGGGTACCCAGCAGAGTCCTGGTAGATAGCATCAGCACCCGTTGGACTGAGACCAAGTCCACTCTGTTCTTGACCCTGAAGACATCTCTCAGGTAGTCAAAACTGGAGGTTTTTTTTTTTTTTTTTTCCTTTTTAAGTTTTGTTTTTGAGAGACAGTTTTGCTATCTAGGCCTGCCTGAATGGGTCCTCATCATGTAGCCCAGGATGGCTTCAAATTTACAGCAATCCCTCGGAATCCGTGTCCTGAGTATGGAATCAGAGGCCTGATCCAGCGTGCAGGACAAATGTTTTAGGTGTCTACAAAAGATGCTGTAAAGGAGGTGAGACAGCTCAGTGGGTAAAGATGCCTGATGCCAGGTCTGATGGCCTGAGTTTTATTCTCAGGACCCACACGATGCAAGGAGAGAACTGACTCCTAAACACTATCCTTTGACCTCCTTACATGAACTATGACACACACATTCCTCCATGTGGTCCCCCGAACACAGATAGACAGAGATAGATAGATAGATAGATAGATAGATAGATAGATAGATAGATAGATAGATAGATATAATAAAGATCTAGAGTCATTTCACCTAGAAAATTAGTTTGTGCCACTTTGGAAAGTACTTTGCTTTTATATGAATTTCTTTTTTAAGATTTATTTACTAGTATACATAAGTACACTGTAGCTATCTTCAGATGCACCAGAAGAGGGCGTCAGATCTCATTACTGGTGGTTGTGAGCCACCATGTGGTTGCTGGGATTTGAACTCAGGACCTCTGGAAGAGCAGTCAGTGCTCTTAACTGCTGAGCCATCTTGACAGCCCATGATTTTTTTTTTTTTTTTCATCAGAATTCAAAATGTAGAATCCCAATTAGGAAAGTACCATGGACGACATTTTAACCCAAAGACTCTTATGGGAGCTTGGCAATGTCAAAATGTTGATAAACTATTTGGACAAAAAAATAATGTTGGCCTTGGAGGCAAAAACAGTGGGTTGCTGGGCGTGGTGGCGAATGCCTTTCTTTAATCCCAGCACTCAGGAGGCAGGGGCAGGCAGATTTCTGAGTTTGAGGCCAGCCTGATCTACAAAAGTGAGTTCCAGGACAGCCAGGGCTATACAGAGAAACCCTGTATAAAAAAACAAAGCAAAACAAAAAAAACAACAACAAAAAAAAAACAACCCAACTCAACCCAACCCAAACCAAAAGGATGTAGTTTAGTGGCAGAGGGTTTCCTAGCACACACAGGGCTGAATTAAATCAGAGACACTGACAAAACCTAAAATGAAACACTCATACCAAAAAATACAAGCTCACTGAATTCCCTGATAGTTCTGCATGCTCTCGGACCCATCTGATACCAGCACAGTACAATGTAGACTGAGAAACAAACCAAGCAACTTGCCATAGGAGTATCCCCAAACCTGGCTTCCGTGTGCATAGCCACACTTTTGCATAAATCTGTAAAACATAAATTAGTTTGTGTGATCTTGTTTTCAGTTTGCTGATTTAAAAAAAAAATCCCCATGGTAACTCTCACAACAGTATTTTGAATTACGACCTGCACATAGACTAATACCTACTGCTTACTGCTTTCCCTTGGCATGGTGAATTATATGAAACATTAACCGTGCTATGATTACAACCAGAGAGCAGCAGTCTCAGTATAACAGATTCCACAATAGGTTGTAGCAGTATTGTATGGAATTCTTTGCTCTGGGCTTGACATGACATTGGCCATCATGGGCACAGTAGCTTTGATAATCTAGCAGACACCTCTGCCTTCAGAACGATACAGCAGACAGCTAGTTAGCCAATGGGAGTGGAGCTCCCTTGCTGTAGGGTGAGAGTCATGAGATCATCATAATCCCTCTTATGCTTTTCTGAGGTTTTATGCACTACTCCTTCCTGTTCATATATGTGTGATCTCAAAAATACTAAAGAATAGGAGGAGATAGAAATTCAATGGGGATGGGACCCTTTGGTGGTATAGCTTGTTCGTGGGTCACTCAGGCTCCTGGAACCCCAACAGGTTCACTTATTTCACCAAGGTAGGCATGGTAAGTTTCTTAGGTTTCTCTGTTCCTGGTCTATTTGAGATAAACAGCTATTTCTCTTCTGCCTCTCCAGGGAGGTCTTACAACAGTTCATCACAAGGATTTTTCAGAATGATTCAGAGGTAGAACATTTGCCTAGCATTGACAAGGCTCCTCACTGGACATGTTTAGGGTCCTGGTATAATCTCTGGCCCTAAGAAAAGTTTCAAACCAATGAAAATATATAATGTCAATTTATAGCCAGATATGATAGCAGATTTCGATAGATCCTAGTACTTGGAAGTGGAGATGGCAGACTTTTTAGCAAGTTTGAGGCCAATCTGGTCTAAAAAGCAAGTTGTAGGCCAGCCAGGGGGATGGGATATAAAGACAGCCTGATTTCAAATAAAACTAAGAGGTACAATTTTCACCATCTGTATTGTTGCTAAGACTCTATTTTGCCTTGAAAGGTATTTTCCCTCCTCTCTCATTAAATGTTTAATGACACAAACACTAAGTGTCTGTGGTGGTTTTGAATATGAATGGCCCATAGGTAGTAGCACTGTTGGGAGATGTGGACCTGTTGGAGGAAGGGTGTCACTGTGGGGATGGGCTTTGAGACCCTCCTCGTAGCTGCTTGCAAGACAGTCTTCTCCTGTTTGCCTTCAGAACAAGATGTAGAACTCTCAGCTCCTCCTCCAGAGCCATGCCTACCTGGATGCTGTCATGATGATAAAGGACTGAACCTCAGAACCAGTAAGCCAGCCCCAATTAAACGTCTTTTATAAAAGTTGCCTTGGTCGTGATGTCTGTTCACAGCATTGAAACCCTAACTAAGATAGTTTCATACCTTTGTTTTGCAAAGACCAAAGCAGCCCAAGAGAAACCCAAAAAATAAAGACCTGACGGAGTCCAGCTAGCCAGTCATGTGATGGCATAAGCAACACACATTTATTCCACAGTGTAGCACCTGTTAAGTGGCAAGCTTAGCCCCAGATAGCTCTCTTAGCTCTGTGATGGGCAGACGGTACCATCTGCTCGCTTCGAAGTTTACCAGTTCCACCGTCTGCTGAAAGAGACATCATTGCTTATAAAAACAAACAATCTGGAATCTTACTGAAAGGCTGTGGTGTTAAGGAACTCTTAGAAAAGAAGATACACTGTGCATGGCAGAGCACAGGTTTCAGACCACGTGTGGTGGGAGGGTTCCTGTATGTTCATATGCGCACCTGTGGGTGCCGGGGCACACTTTGTGTGTGCATGGGGGAAGTCTGAGGGGAACTTTTGAGTGTTCTTCATTACACTCAACTCTTCTTCTTTCTTGAGACAAGATCTCTTCACTGGACTTGTCACTTGCCCGGTTAGCCAGCAAGCCCCAGGGGTCCTTCCGTCTTTACTCCCCCAGTGCTGGGTTAACACGTGTGTTGCCACCTGTTTCTCGACATGGCACATGTGGAGGTCACAGGACAAGTGTATGCAGTTAGTTCTCTCCTTCCCTCTTCGGATTGAACTCCAGATAACAGGCAGGTGGGGCAAAGTCATCTCAGCCTCACCATGATGGCCCTGATTTAGGTGTTTGTTGTTTGTTTGTTTGTTTTTTAGATTTATTATTTATTTGTTATACGTAAGTACACTGTAGCTGTCTTCAGACACCTCGGAAGAGGGCATCAGATCTCATTATAGATGGTTGTGAGCCACCATGTGGTTGCTGGGATTTGAACTCGGGACCTTTGGAAGAGCAGTCAGTGTTCTTAACTGCTGAGCCATCTCTCCAGCCCTGTTTGTTTATAAGACAGAATTTTACATGGTCCAGGTTTCCCAGGAACTTGCTATGCAGCTGAGGGTGACCTTGAATGGGTTTTCTTCTTCCACATCCAGTAAGGGCACTGGTTTTATTTATTTATTTATTTATTTATTTATTTATTTATTTACTTTATATCCCGCTCCCTGCCCCTCCAGCTGAGGGTGACCTTGAATGGGTTTTCTTCTTCCACACCCAGTAAGGGCACTGGTTTATTTATTTATTTATTTATTTATTCATTCAATTTATTTACTTTATATCCAGCTCCCTGCCCCTCATTCCACAATCCGTCCCCTAGGCACAGGTTTTAGAGTTAGATAATCTGACTTTCTCTCCCAGCTCTGCAACCTTCACAGCCTGAGTGCCCGATCTGGGCAGCTCACTAACCCATCTCTCCTCTTGGTTGGTTACTGTGCAGTTTCCAGTTGAGGAACAAATGAATAACTCACGTCAGAGATCTGGCACCACATTCCTGACCTGGAGCCCTTGAGGGGTTCTCTGTCTTCTCATGACAGATACCAGTCTTGGCACACATCACTGTGTTTCCCTCCCCGACAGTGCTGTTACCTTTTACCCACTAAGGAGTGGGAACTTGAGACATATATCTAGATCAAGTGTACAGATAACCTCACTGAAGATACTTCACTCTCTTAAGCCAAAGGCAAGCATGAAATAAGGGAGCATGCTAAGACACGGTAAAATCTGAAATATAACTATGCTAAGGAAGCCAGAAGTTTCTTTTATAGCCATCTGTTACATAACATCTGAAGAAATAACAGCTAAATGTGAAAGCTTATAGTCTAAAGAAAGAGAAGCAAATTGTTTCAACACTTTAATATGGCATTTCTCCATAGCGAATCCAGACATCAGTTGCCAGAGCCGGGCAAGATAATTACAGCAATTCCTGTAATTCCAGCAACTGGGAGTTTGAAGCCGGAGGATCTGGAGTTCAAGGTCATCTCCCCCTACTTAGCCCAAGACTAGACTGGGCTACCATAGGCCCTACCTCCCTTGCTCTAAGTGTTCGTGCTCTTTTGTCTCGTTTTCTGTGTCTCTGAAGAACTGATGCTTGGGCCTCAGGCAGGCCAGACAAGGTAAGCATTTATCTCTGGCCAACATCCTCAGCTATTTTATAATTGCATTTGGGATGTGGTTTAAAAAGGGTATTCCCAGGCCTATCCCAAACATGTAGTCTTTCTGCCTCAGCCTCCTGAAATTGTACAGAAAGCATCCACCAACAGCCCGGCCGGCCCGGCACAAACTTGATGTTAATCACAGGGAAGAGCATACTCGATGATCTAGAAAAAGATAGGCTAGAAATAACAAAGGAGGACTAAGAGTCCTAAGACTCTGAAGCTAAGCGTTTGATGCGTTCGATCCTTAGTAAACTCCTTTCTCCTACACAGTTGTTTGTTTGTTTATGTAAATAAGGTCTCAGAGCTTGACAAATAAGGTCTCAAGTAGCAAACAAAGTCTGGCCTTTAACTAATTCTCTGGCCTCTACCCTACCTACTTCTGAGCTTGCAGGCCTGCTTCAGGCAGGGTTATCCTCTCAAAAGGGGTGGGGGAGGGTGTGAGAAGACTGAGTGTTCAAAGCTCACATACATTTTCTTTCCTTCTGGTCTGGTTGTGGGTTTCTGTATCTCTTCTCATCTGTTGCAGGAGGAAACCTCTCTGAGGACCACATATGTTTTCTAACTGCGATCCTATCAATAGCTGTCCTTGATAGATGATTTTTTTTTCCTTTTCCTTTGAAGTTGTGGGAGTTGAATCTAGGGCCTCGAGCATGTTGGACAAATGCCATACAACGGACCTACCACCTCTAGCCCCCAAACAAAAATTTTCACTGTCTCAGTGTCTAATGTCTGACACCCTCTGTCTTTTTCTTTGCTTTTGTGAAATTCCCAAGGCTCGTAGATTGGTTCTTGTTTGGTAGTTCTAGGGCTCAAACCTAGGTCCCTGGGCATGTGAATCAAGTACAGAGCCTTATCGTCAGTCTGCTCTGGCATTAAACGGGATATTAAACAGGAAAAGCAGACAGGGCCGGAGAGTGGAGGCATGTGAAAATGGAGCCTCTTGTTGCAGAAACACTAATCTACTGGCTAAGGACCAGATAGTTCACTGTGTACCACACCCAGTCCAGTTGCAATGTTTTCTTTCAAACCAACTCTGCAGAAGGTAAGGACATTCCATTTGACCTACCAAAATACTCCTCATGGTAGAGGTATTCTTTACTGTGTGGATAATGAGGCTACATTTCCCCTTAGAAATTAGTAAAATGAGCTGGGTGTGGTGATACATGCCTTTAATCCCAGCACTTGGGAGGAAGAGATAGGTGGATCTCTGTGAGTTCAAGGCCAGGTTGGTTTATAAAGAGAGTTCAAAAACAGCCAGGGCTGTTATACAGAGGAGAAACTTTGGGGGTGGGGAAGGGAGGGTTAGAGAGAAAGAGAGAGAGAGAGAAAGAGAGAGAGAGAGATAAGATAATGTCTGCACACAAAGGAATAAAGGAAGCTGATTATCTAAAGTGGCACTGGCTTCCATCTTACCCACACAAGTGATCTAAGGACAGAGAGCAAAGCAGCTTCCTGAGCTGGACACGGTCAACTGTCCACGTGACTGTAAGCCACCTATGGAGCAGGGAGGAGGACGGTCACTTCTATTTTTCCCTGAAATGTTCCTTGGGAAAGAGTGACAACGTAACACATCTGTAACCTGAGCACGTATGAGGCTGAGGGAGGCAGGAGAGGCTGACTTGCCTGCACAGTGAGAGTCTACCTCAGAGCAAACAAACACACCCAGTCCGGTTGCAATGTTTTCTTTCAAACCAAGCACACGACCAGTGTGGCACATCACAACAGGGCCCAGTCTTTAGCACACCAATTCCGTGATGGAAGTGTTAAGGCCCAGGAACTGCTGCCTGTCTAGCCAGCCAGTTGATGCTGTTACTAATGTTACCAGGAAATGCTCTCATGCCAGAGTTGATTGCATATGCTGTTTGGTGTTCTTGGAAACCAATCACAATCAGGTCACTTAGAACTGCTTTGTATAGTTATAAGCTTGGACCTGAACCAACTGCCTGGTGGCATTTCCTGCATTTGTGTACGATGAGCTGCCGCTAGGATGGACCCTTCAACATAAGAGAGACACCTACATAAGAGAAGCCACGTGGAGTATGGTTTGCATTTTATATGGGAGTCAATTAGAGTTTTAAGTTCCCCAAACCTCCCTGGGAACTGACATCCTACTTGGCAGAAAGAGTCATATGTGTGGGTAACTGACATAATGGTTGGCAAGTTAAGACATGAAAGTTAGGCAAGGCAAGTTTCCTGCCACAGTTGAATATGCCAACCAATGGGAGCAGGATAAATAAATGTACAACACAGACCTGTTCATACGGAAGTCCTCTATCCCTAAATTGTGGTGGAGTAACCTGGCACAGGTATTTATGGATTTCAGGCTTGAAGGTTCTGTAGGATTCCGGCCTGTTGTTACCATCAGCTCCTGAGAGTCTGGTTTGTGGCACTGACTGAACAGTTCTGGAGCAGATGCTCAGTAAACTATCCCTGTCTGACTGAGATCCTTGGGTGTGCGGTTTGTGGGGCGACTCCTAAACCCCAACAGAAGTGCCATTCAGGCTGTAAAACGGCTCACACCACTACCTGCCAAAACTAAAACAAAGCC